>NC_058021.1:12428495-12728495 GCF_019176455.1 Solea senegalensis
ATCAGTGAAAAAGTCATAGTATCGTATGTCGTCCAAAATATGACAAAAAAGTCATAGTATAGTATGTCTTCCAAAATCAGTCAAAAAGTCATAGTATAATATGTCCTCCAAAATCAGTAAAAAAAAGTCATACAATAGTATGTCGTCCAAAATGAGACAAAAAAGTCATAGTATAGTATGTCGTCCAAAATCACTTCAAAAAGTCATACTATAGTATGTCGTCCAAAATGAGACCAAAAAGGCATAGTATAATATGTCTTCCTGTATGACTTTTTTGACTTATTTTGGATGACATCCTATAGTATGACTTTTTTGTCATATTTTGGACGACATACGATACTATGACTTTTTGACTGATCTATTATACAACAGTATGACTTTTTTTTGTCATATTTTTAGACCCATACATACTATAGTATGACACTATTTTGGATGACGTACTATAGTATGACTTTTTTGTAGAGCTGGGCATAGATTAATTTTTTTAATCTAGATTAATCTCACTGCAATCTTGGAGTTAATCTAGATTAATCTAGATTAAAATGGCTCATTTGAATTCTTCTTCTGCTAAGTGGCGCTCCTCTGTTTTCATCACACCTAACATTAGGAGTAGGACAGAAAAAGTATATCAGAATAAGATTGCTAGTAGTAGTAGGCAACTATCAGCAACTAATCAGCAAAACGTTGATAACGTTAGCTAAAGCTATACCGCGTGAAGTTAGTTTCAGGTTGGATATTCATTCAGACAGTTGTCGGACGCGACGGTTGTATATCCAACCTGAAACCATTTTCACCGTGGTAAATTACATAGACCGTTATAAAACAAAAAATGACAATAAATTACATAACGTAACGTTACCTACATCCGCGCTCAGCCAGGTCAGAGCCTTCTGGGCCAGGTATACATCCGCGCTAACATATCAAAGTGAAATTCATAGCTTGCTCACTATGTGGACCCAGGTCCCAGACCCAACTTTGAGAATAGATTAACGGCGATAATTTTCTTATCGCGCGTTAAGAGTCTCGCGTTAACGCAGCACGTTAACGCCGTTAACGGCCCAGCACTACTTTTTTGTCATATTTTGGAAGACATACGATACTATGACTATTTCACTCATTTTGGACGACATACTACAGTTTGACTTTTTCTCACATTTTGGACGACATACTATATGATGACTTTTTTGTGTCATTTTGGACAATGTACTTTAGTATGACTTTTTTGACAAATTTTGGACGACATACTATACAATTACTTCTTTGACTGATTTTGGACGACATACTATAATATTACTTTTTTGACTGAGTTTGGACGACATACTATACTATGACTTTTTGATTTTATTTTTTGATCTATTATTACTTTGACTTTTTTGTCAAATTTTGGACGACATACTATACCATGACTTTTTGTCAAATTTTGGATGACATACTATACTTTGGCCTTTTTGAGTGATTTTGGGCGACATACTATACTATGATGTTTTGGTCTCATTTTGGACGACATACTATAATATCCATCCAGGTGCAGTTAAACTGACTGATCTCCAGCTGCCAAAACATTCCTTCCTTATACTTCTTATATATTTACTGCAATAACAAGACATATCCTGGTACTTTTGTATGAATGAATTCAATACACAATTTTAATCCCAGGCACATGTGACATCTGATTTTTTTTCTTCTGATAAAAAGCATTTGTTTTAATTAATTTCTGAAATGATCTAACTTTATTGCAATTTAGCACTTTCGCCAGCACTCTTTTGTTTTATATGAACATTTCAAACCCATATTAAATTGTTCATTTCACTTTGATATTACAAAAGTCTTACTTCTTCTCCTCGTGTGTCCAAATGTGCCTATACCATATTCTCTAAATGTCAAGGACAGTATTATGTCTCAAAAGCCAATCTATACAAATGTGGTGAAGGGCTTACAGACAATTTTTAATTGTCCACCGTGTCAGTGAAACCATAGTCAAATGTATACAGTGACATATTTCCTGCATTTCTCTCACTGGGTAAAATAAACAGCTGTTGGATCTCAAGCCTTCAACTGACCCTTTAATCTGTATTGAACTGAAGGAACCAATCTTATGTTAATGTATTTGAATTTGCTTTAATTAATCCCTGACAAAAAAAAAAACATTTTATACAGGATTTTGATCGTAGAAACTGAGAAACCAAAAAAGATTTTGAGCTAAATATTAATATTTATAAAGTGTGTTTTTTAATTCAGAAATAGTGTTATGGGTTAGCTCAAATGCAGATGTCATTTTGTCTCTTCTGCAGTGAAATTAACATAATATTTTTCATACACGTCACAGTAGATTCAGTAGAATTCAGCAAAATCAATAAACAGGAAAAAAATATAATTTTAGAGGGCGCCAGCATAGAAGTCAAGGTGGTAGCAGCCTACTGTGGTAGTCATTAGTCATATCAGCAGATCTTGGTGTGTTTTGTCAATATCTGACAATACATTTTAAAGCCAATATCTGCCAATGATATAGTCCATCCATCCACATTATCCTCCACATGAGGGTCACACCCTGGACAGGTCACCAGTTAATCAAAGGGACGCATAGAGAAAAACAACCATCCACTCTCACACTCACACCTACGGTCAATTTAGAGTGTCCAATTTGCCTAATCCCCAAAATCTGCATGCTTTTGGACTGTGGGAGGAAATCAGAGAACCCATGCAGAGAAAATCCATGCACACACAGGGAGAACAATGATATAGTGCATCCCTAATTTCAACCAGTCCGTTGCATAGGTGTCAGGCACTGAATGATTCTTCTTACATTATTACACTCCCATCACTGACACGTCAGCATGGGAACTATTTCTTGGTAATCACTATCCCTACAGCTCATTTAACAAGAGGCCGTGACCTGAGTGACTCTGAGGTCCCTGCTTTCCCAACTTGACAGGAATGTCTTCCCCCTGGAGACAGAAAGAGTGAGAAAAAAAGAGCTTTGTCAGTTTGTGGCATGCATGTAGGCAGCACACGAGTAGCCTTAATGAATAAGTCTATTCACACATCTGTTTGCAACACATCCCGCACACAAACACAGAGATGGACAAGGACAGGTTGAATTTATATTAAATCTAAATAGTGTACAGGTCAGTGAAATGAATAAAATATTTAAAAAATGCACAAAAAGTAGACACCAAAACGTTGTTTTCCAAGCACTAGTGTAAAGTGTGATAGCTTCACACAATAACTGTCAGTCTGCATTATAAGTCTTATAGGTCAAAAATGATGAGTCCCATCTGCAGACATGTGCCTTTCAATGACGCTCTGCACATTAACTGCCCTTCTCAGATTCAAGAGTTGGTGAATTATTTGTTTGAACTAAGTGTTAAATTCATAGCCTTAATTTAACAAAACCTGTACCCAAGGTTGTGTTACACCCGGATGCTGCTTTTTAATGGGATTTGGAGTTTTGGAGTGTATGCTTAGGTGGTAAAGTCAGTGTCAAGGAAGAATAGGCATACGTTGAGATGAGGAGGTCTGAAGTTAAATGTGTGCAATTATTGGAGAAGAAAGAGAGCACGTGTGTGTGTGATGGAGACACATCTGTGATTATACTTAGTCACAGGACCACCAACGCTCAAGGAAGTGTAGTCCACAAGCTTTGAAAACAAGTCCTGACCATGGAGAATCAGGTGAAGTGTAATTCCTGGTGCTGTTTTGCAATGGTGAAATCATTTATTGATCGTGATCAGTGTATTGTTATTTGTTACTGTCACTCTTTTTTTCACGGGTGACCTGTGAGGTTTCTACTTGTCAGAGAACTTTGTTTTTGCTCTTGACTCAAACAAGATGACATTAGAATGGTGAGGTGAATTTCTGACAGAAAATAGCAGATTTTGCAGCAAGAACATTCAATATATGAGCTCAGTGATTTGTCACAAATGTAACATTGATGCAGGAACAGAGTTCTCTGTTTATTTTCTTTCTCGCTGAAATCAGGTATTGACAGATTAACAAGATTGACACATTTTAACAGCTTCATCCTTTCTTTTCTTCTCTTTTCTACTTTGCTTTTTTAACTGCTGTATCTCTGTGAAGAAAAAAAAGCAATAAACCACACTGGGTTATATCAGCTGGTGTGTGTGTGTGTGGGGGGGGGGTCAGGTGTCCACACAGTGTCTCAGGACACGGTGACCTGACCCTGCAGGACTGGTCTCCACCTGGGGAGGTTTGACACCAGCTCATCTGTCAGACACTGCTCGACGTCCCTAATTATCATTGACTGCCAGTGCTTAAGTGGCCGTTAACATCTTTTGTTTCGAAGTTATGATGTGAAACAGATGTGTCTGTAAGTGTGAAAAAGTTTTATTTATATAAATAAATATTTCGTTTACTTCACTCCAGATTTAGTTGGATTTAAGGTGTTACTTAACTAGATAAGTGAAGACAGGACAACCGCTTATAGTTTAACTGTAGTCTGTTTGTATGAGTTCAATGTGTTTGACATGAAAGGCAGCTGAGCACACAAACAACCAGGGTCTGGAATGGAAACAAATTCAACTAAACCTCCATGTGGCATTAATCCTTCCTCCACTAAATGACTTTAGGCTTTATCTTCACTGTGTCCTCTAATCTGATCTGTTTTCCACCAAAGTCACACACATTCAGTTTACGCTGGTAAAAAAGAAAATTCAATCACTCTCCAAAACATCTGACAAATGTAAACATGCAGAATGTGGCACCGATGCCAGCTCCTGCTCTGGTTTCCTGTGATTTTATCTTGTAATTTCCTTGTACACAATTAGAAAACATTTTGTCCCTATTTTTGGATGTTTACACTAGCGATGGGAAAAATGCCAGCGTTCAGTTGAGTGTGCCAATCTATGACAGTGACCCTCAGACAACCCAGGCATTTAGTCTGTATTTAAACATATTTCATGTGCTGGATATCTGCGGGTGGTGTTTGGATCCGTCTGTCAGATCTAATTTGGCTCACAGCGTAGCTCCCCCTCAGATCGAATCAGCCTCGTCAATCAACAGTTTCCAGATCCACAAGGAAACATGCAATCAGTTCATGTTTAGGTTGCCCTCGCCACAGGCAGCCTGCGTGTGATTAGAGCACGGTGTTCAAAGGACCTAATGCGCTTTTTGTATATTTACTGTACATGATCTAATAAGGGGTCAAGTCGAAGTTACTGACAGCGCAAATATCTTTCACTTTACCTTACAGTAATATGCCTTAAAGTAGGGCATTATGATGTAATATCACCATTTTCCCAACAAGATAAAGAATACACACACTCTAAAGGCTGCCTTTTTTAATGCCAGTTAGATATTCAATTCAATTGTATTCACTTTAAAATATGAAAACAATCATTGCATTAAGAAACAACTGAATGTATACCATATACAAAAACAATGATGTCTATTAACTAATCCCTTAACTAATCACTTCAGGAGGAAAGAAAAAGCTACATAACATTTTATTCTTTGCTTTCACGTCCATTTGAACCTTTGCAATAGTTTATAGCAGTTAATAAGTCATCTCAATTAATTACTGAAGTCTGTATGAGAAATAGCTTTTTCTTTTTAGGACAGAGTCAATCATCTGTTTGTTTAAAAAGACATGAGGTAGTCAATATAGCACGTGTCAGCTCAATATAATTTGTATTCTTATTTTGCAACTACTGTACCTGGTTAATTACAGACAATACAAGCAACTGAATTAGCAAAAGATGTGCACATATTATTCTAGAAAAATCTGACTGAGAGGAAAAGCAAGATGGTAGCAGGAAATCACTTCCTCTGTTAAGCTGTTGGAGGAAATATATATTTCTATTTTGAGGAAACAAACAGGCCAATAACACGTTCAGTGTATGGCAGAAGAACTTGATTAATTAAAGCACTGAAGAAAAAAAATACGTCTTATGTACTGTACATGCGTCGCTTTACATATTCCATCCCCTACTAATCATCCCAAGTTAAATATCTAAGCAAATTAAAACAAGACGCTGAAGTGGTGTTTCAGATTTTACACTGTCATATACATAAAACAAGGGACTTAATCACTGTAATGTGTCCCTGGTGCCGGCCCCCAGTGACTCCATACATTCATTTAACATGTACATTGTAAATCTGTCGGCCAGTATCTTTAATTCTAACGCTCATATTGAACATACAAAGCTACCAATTTTAAATGAATGATGTGTTTCTTTAAACCACCAACTCAACTTCTAACGGCTTTCTTCCCGGCAGATGCTCCCATCCAACATGATTAATGAGAATTAAAACACAGTCTGACATAATTAAATAGATAACAAAGCATTTTCCATCACATACGGCAAATGGGGCAAGTAAAGCATCACAGGAGAGAGGGAGAGAGAGAGAGAGAGAGTCTTTGGATCCAGCTCTGTCCCATATGCTAATTGTATCTTTGCTTTAATGAGAACTCCAGTAAAACGGAAACATTTTCAGATGCATACTTTTCAAATCTGCACCTTCTAATTATTAAGTAATCAGTTTTATGACACCTTCAGTCAGCAGATTACAGGCAGTTTCAGGGTTGAGAGGATGAACGGGGTGAATAAAAGGCAAATAACCGAGGTGTGTGGGCTTTTCCAGTACAAATGTGGATCACATTAAAGACGACATGATATAAAATTCATCCCGCTGTGTAGAGTTCACTTACATCTTTTACTGCTATGGGATACATTTCCCAGCATGGGCTGGAAACAGCAGCCGCCGACAATGGGAAAAAGTCATATGTCTTAGAAAAATACAGCAATTTGCATGAAATATTCTCTCACAAGTGACTGTGAATGTCGTCAACTCCCACAAAGCATGTCCCCACAACACACGAGAGCATGAATGGAGCTCAGTGTGCCCGCAGCTGAGGATTTGCCTGGTTTTGTTGTTTTTGGAAACGATAACACATTTGTTTAGTTCAAATAAGGAAGGAGAGATGAATGGATTGATGGACACAATGAAAGATGGAGAGAAAGTTTGTTTTAGCCCATTAAAATCACCAAAGCCCTCTTGTCTCTTCATAAAAAAAAAAACCTTTTTGACTTTTGAGGACAAAATAGAATATAATATGGAGGAGGAAAGTATTTCAAGGGTAAGTTAATTCACTGTCTACAACCAAACAACGAGGCATAAGTACAAAAGACCTTTTAAAAATGATTAAAATCACTTTGTACCTTGCTGATGAATTGAAGCCATTTCACCGGTTTGGTTCCCAGAGTCAGTAAATGGCTCCAAACATTGAGTTGATCCCAGATAATCAGTTAATAGTCTGCACACACAGAGACATGCAAGGGCACAAAAAAAGGACCAACACTTGTACAAAGGCACTGTTTGAAACATGCAGACACTTGCTTACATGACAACTTCCTCCTGCTGTTTATGGAAGCATTTATATTCTAGTAAACTTTCAGCATGATAAAAATGAAATATAAGCCAACTTTAGTCTCCTATAGTTGCACTGTTCTTTGAAGAAAATAAAGAAAGATGCTGTGTGCGACTAAAATATTACACATCCAGTGTATAAACTCTGAAATGACAGCCATTATGGATTATCCGCTGGTGGTTCTTTTATCTCGCACGTTGCTCCATTGAACTATTTTCTTCCAGCGGCAGAGGAAGACACTGCTTCACATGAACACACAACAATGTCATCCTCTAAAAGAGGGGTGCCAAACTGGCGGCCCGCGGGCCACATGTGGCCCTCCAAACGCTTACATGCGGCCCGCCCACCACTGTGCTGAGGTGATAGAATATAAACAGTATAAGAGCATAAGACTAAATATAATTGCTAGCAATACTTTTACAATAGCACTTAGACATTTGATTGTAATTATTGCTTTATCACATAACAGCTTAGATTGAAGCTGTTTTAATTACAGTTATCCTCATCATTATTTGTTCAGTTTTCTATTTATTTCTCTGTTTTTGAGCATCATGAAATATGTTTTTTAATATGAAGTATACATCATTTTATATAAAAACAAGCACTTTTAAACTTTGAAATTCTGTCTAATATCATCATGAATATCTTATATTGCCCACTCGCTACTGAACAGTTTTCCAATTTTTTTCTCTAGACCGGCCACATCTTGACCTGACTAGATGCTCATTGGCCCCCCAGGTCATTGTTGTTGAGTACAATCAAATGTTCGAACGGCATTCTCTCCAAACATCCACACCTGCCCTCTCAGCTTTAGCTCCAGTTTCCGTTCTGCAATCCCAATGTCTTCCCACAGAAATCTGAAACCTCACTTACATATATATTTAGTGACAAACAGCCACTGTCAGCTTAAACTATTGCCAACCTTGACACCAGGTCTCTGGCGGTGGTTCAGGTTGGTGTTATATGTTCTGCCACAGATCATATTCATGCGTCTGAATTATTTCTGGACTGTGTTTCATAGTAAATACTTGAAAAAATAAAACAACATAACAAAACTGCCAATCATACAGCCAACAATATATCAGGAATCATGATTATTTTCACTATTTCTTACAAACAAATTCCCAAATGATGATTTGTTGCAGTAAATTTCCCCAGCTCATTTGTCTCCATGTCTAACTTGATATTTGTCCCACTGCTGTGTTTGTTTCATTTTTATTCAAATGCTTCTTTTTTTTTCTAAAGTAGTCTTCTGTGAACAATTTGACTATAAAATGTGTTTTGCCAAGGATTACCTGTCCCTGGTGGTTCCCTCTAAGCCTCAAGGTTTTTCTTGGCTTTAAACTCCCCCCGTTACACAGCTACTGTGTTTTTAGACCCTGCTTCTTCTGCTGAAGAGATTAAATCCAACCTTCTCAGCTACCGTAATGAAACACACACAGGCAGGAAACAAGCAATTATTTAAAAGTGAATAATGTTTTGGCCCAAATGAAGAAACAAGTTTCAGGCTGTGGTTTAGGTCGAGTGTGACTAGACTCATTATCTTTCCTCTCAGTCCCTTCTATCCTTGACTTGAGGAGAGGATGAGAGGAAAGGAAAGGAGACACTCCCAAGCTAACTGCCCATTGGCCCACAGGCATTTGGGAGAGATTTTAGCAATTGAAGAGGAAGGGGGTAGAGCAAAAGTCAGTGGCAGTGTGGAGGTCTTTGAGTCACTGGGCCCAGTCTGTCAACAGGTGGCAGAGGGAGAGTGACGCTCATTTCTTCACAAGAAAGAGAGAAAGAAGGTAGAGGAGGAGAAAACTTGAGAAAACCCTCAAGGGTAAGGGATCTTATATTCCACAATTCTTTCAGTTATTTATAAATTTGACTTTATTCATTTTCAATTCAAAATTTTAATTTGACAAAAAAAATCATTGCTGATCAGTCATTCAATGACCCTGTACTTATTTTTGAATTTTTACTAATTAATTAATAAGTGTTTATATATATATATATATATATATATACAAATTCAAGAAACCAATGATGTTTGTTTTCCTCCTCCTATCCTCCTATACACCGCTTCTTTTACTGAGCCCACACCCAAAGCCTTTTACTATGACAAGTGTTTCACGACTGAAATGGTAGTTACATTAGTTTTAGTTTGCATGGCAGCAATTTGTCTGCAGGGAGGCTGTGGAAATCTTGGTCAATGACAAATATGTGATTTGGCTGAATACAATTGTTTTATTCAGTGTTTTGTTTTTTTGGCTTCACCTACACTGATGTGTCTATAGTAATTTACTATAGTATATTGACCACTTTGTCACTGGCGTAGCCATTCTGCTTACATGGTTGAACGTGTTGTGTATTCAAATTCAGATCCACATGCTCCTCTCCATACCTTGTTTGTTAATCAATGTTTATTTGAGTTTATGGTGTGAATTACAGTTGCCTTTCTGTAATTCCAAAACCAGTTTGTCCATTCTTCTCTGACCTCTGGCATCAACAAAGAATTTTCCTCCCGCTGTATCTTCGAGAGTGGATGATTGTTTGTGTCTGTATGTGGCTCTGTGATGGACTGGCAAACTGTCCAGGGTGTCATCCTATGTCAGCTGAGATTGACACAGCACCCCCATGACCCTAATGTGGAGGATAAAGCAGTAGAAAATAGATGGATGGATGGATGGATATCTTCTTTTCTGGAACATTCTGTAAACCCTAGAGATGAATGGACTTAAATCACCTTCTGTCCCTTTTTTTAAACACTCGGTTTGAACTTCAGCAGGTATGTCTTGACCCTGTTTACGTGCCTGCCATGTGATCGGCTGACAAAATATTTGCATTAACCAGCAGTTAGTGGCCAGTGAGACTATATATTTCACATGCTTTATATCGTGGCCGGTGGCAGCTGGTGATTAAAAAATCAAAAGCAAAAAAACAGCTGCTGCGATCGATTACAGATCAGACATGGCGCTCTGTTCGGAGCTGACAGAGAGAGTGTCTACTGATGCTGCCATATCTGCAGCTGCGCATAAGAGCAAGTAACATGTTTATATCTGGTTATCTGGGCCAGTCCGCTCAGCTGTGTGGGCGGTCTTTGCGCGATGAATTGTGCGCCCAGGGTTTTCCTTTCCGTTGTATTGTAAGGGCGTTCCTGTGTGCGATGCGTCACTAAAGCCAGAGTCTACGGTAAAGATGTGTGCGCCCCCAAAGGAACCGGAAATACGTCACTTGACCGTTGACTCACTGTAAACGAGTGATATAACGTTTAGTCACATGTGTAACTTGTTTATTTAAATTTTCCACGTTTTTACATTACATTACATTACATGTCATTTAGCAGACGCTTTTATCCAAAGCGACTTACAATGGAATTGAGTACAATCAGCGACCATTTTTATAAACCATTTGTATAAATTATTTTAGATGATTCCTATCTTCTTCTTCTTTATGTGGCCTATATTGTCTGCGAAAGTTCTCATCAAGGTCCAGTTACCGACAGCTACTGCTTAAGTCGCCTATATAGCTTATTTCTCAGTGTGTTATTAACAACAGCAGTGACCCGTGACATAAAATAATACAAATATTTTGCACCTGTAACACGTGACAGTGTCTTAAAAATATCTGTTAGAGTTTCATTCGTTATTTATTATTCATTTGTGTATCCAGTTTAATACCACACTGTCATGTAGATACTCTGTCAATAAAGATGCCAGCACAAATTCCCCTCTGTGATAATGTAACATAAATATTTACATGAGCCGGGGTCTTATATTCTCACCTGGGCTGTCAGTCCACAAGATTTACATCTAATGCTACTGTGTTTACCCAGGCAATGCACAGAGTGCCTCACAAAATGAGCAACAGATGTGGGCCCTCAGCCATGCAAGATGATAGAGGAAGACACAGAAGGGGGGAAGGATCATAAGTAGCTGGGTTATTAGAAAACGTATCATGATTGTAAAATATGGCTACTTTCACTTTTCAACTTAAATCATTTGTGTTATTTAAAATAATATATATAATATAATAATTACTAATAATTATCTTGAACGTGGGTGGATCTGTGTATTACTATGCGTTGAACTCTTTTTCATTCTTTTTGGTATGGGTCATATTTTTATCTGATAGCCCCCACAGAGGATAAAGGGGCCTCTACGGTTCTGATGGAGCCAAGTCCTTATCGAGGTTTCCTTGTGGTCTGTGCGGCAGCAGGAGGCAGACAGACTCATGAAGATATGAGCTCTGCTCTCAGCCCATAATTGCTTTCAGCTTCGTCTTATTCTTGGTTTCCCTGTTCTGTCTGCAAGCTGCTGCAAGGGGAAGACAAAGATGAGAGGAAATGGATGCACATAAACAGTGCAAGTTTGCAAGCCCACATAAAGGCATGACCTTCCCATTCCTCTTTCTTAAACTCTTTTTTTTCTTCTCATCCGCGGGCTTGTTTAGTCCTATGGGATTTTAGTCCGCAGTTTAAACCCGGTGAAACAGTCAGTCTTTTGTCTGAGGGTTTAATGGCTCTCTCGAGAGCATGGTGCAAAAGTACACTTATTCCACTGCCTTGCACTGTCTGTATGTGTACACACTGTATGGGGACCTTTTTAAAGTTGTTTGTCTTAGTTCTTGAAGTGTGTCCTCCCCTCCATTTCTTTCTTTCCCAGTTTTGGAGACTTTTACAAACACACATGCACACAGACAGACAGACAGACAGACAGACATACAAGCACCCCTACACAGATTTTCAAGAACAGACAGTATTGTCTCAATGTGATTAAAATGCCATTGTTACCTTTGCAGACAGTCCCCTGTTTGTCTCTGAAAGCTATACATGACAGGTTTCATGCACATACTTAACACACATGTCTTTTCTTTCACCTTATAAAATAGTGAACACACATCACAGGTAGTCAACAAATATTTTACAGGCCCGTTGACATAGCACTGCTTTGACATAAATAAGTTATTGTCAGGGAGGAATTTTCAACTGTGATTATGGACATGTTGAATTCTACTTCAGCGTTGGCTTGAAACCCAGGTTGAAATGCTATCTCAATGATCCAGCAGATGAAAGCCATTGTGTTCTTTTTTTCTTTTTCTCCTTTCCTTTTCTTGCAGTCTTATGCATGTTGACTTGAATGACGTGCAAAACGACAGCCTATACATTATGAATGTGTCGCACATTGATGCCAAAACAGGGTTTGTAATCTTTGTGTTACGAGTCCCTGGAGAAAATCCAGTAAGCCTTCTTTATTTTTTTCCTGTCTGCCTGTAAATCCCACCTTCCTGTCTGACTGTCATTTACCCTTCCACTGATCTATTATACTGATTCATTCATCCACTAATCCACCCTATATTGGTTGATTCATCCTTCCATCATCCACTCAGCAATCTACTACTGTATATATTTACCAGTGTTATAATGTAACAAAGTACAAATACTTTGTAACTGTATTTCTAGAAACCTTTACTTTTACTCCACTACATTTCTTAAATAAACTGTGTAGTTTTACTCCAATATGTTTCCTCTAACTATCTTTGTTACTCGTTACAACCAAATACAATCAGAAGAAGTGTCTATGTAACGGTTTATATAATATATAGAGCTTTTCTAGTCCTGATGACACTACAGTTACATTACACTACACATACACTACAGTTTTGCCATTCACATGCTTCAACATGGGGCTAAGTGTCTTGCTAACGGACACACATAGACTAGCAGGGCCAGATATTTAACCCACAACCTTCCAGTTGAAAGACAACTCGCCCTACCACTGATCCACCATGCATTAATCCTTACTCCTCTCTTTTTTAATACTTTTACTTCTAAAACCAAAGTAAGTTTTATATCAGAAAATTACTTTTGATACAGTAAATGTCATATACTTTAAGACCTTTACTTAAGCAATATTATAAAAAAGTGACTTCACCTTCCACCTAAGTAATTTCCTGGTAAGATACGTACTTTTAGTCTGATATTTACACGCACGCACCCATGTGTATCCATCCATTCATCCAGTCTCTGAAACAATAGTTTTTCAACTGTGACTGCACCATTTCCCTCTTAATTCCCAATTTCCTCGCCGTATGAATCTTTCATCCATCTCTTTTACAAACACTGATGCATTCTCAGCATACAGCTGCAGTCTGTGGCTTGGAAGGTCACAGTGCTGTCTCCTCCAACGGTAATAAGAAAGGGGCCAAAAAAGTGTCAAGCATCAAATAAAATCCTGACAAGGAGCCATAAACATTATTACCAAGCATCGCCTCACGCAAGTGCAGTTCAGTTCCACATAGATATTCAGCCTGCTATCTATCTATATAATGTGTCTAAATGCTATTCACAAACACTCTCCATCATTTCCTCTCGTCAACTTCACTGTCTTTCACTTCATCTATGTCTTTCACTCTCATCTATATTTTGCCTTGTTTCCCATGTCTCTAGTTTGCCCTCCCAAATCTTGGCCACTGATAAAACACCCACTGAAGTCAAATTTTGGCCACCACATGGGCTGACAACAGCAATTTCTCAATGATGTCATCATGGCTCATATTTTTTTGTACAGACATTCGTCTCTCTAACCGCAAGCTATTGACCAGTAGCAATAAAACGGCGGATAAAATAACCAAATAAAATCAATCATACTGAGTTTGTACCGGAGAGAGACAGGTCATGGCAAACACTTGTCTGTTTGTTTTCTTTGAAACGGACTGGAGCATTTTGAGCAGAGCTACTTGAGTTACGTCCTGTTTAAATGATCAAGTGTCACCTATAACCCAAAGTCCTTTTTAAATAAATTGTGTCCCGCTGCGAAAGGAGCTTTCCACACAAGCAATTTAAAGTACAAGTCAAATGGTCTTGGGATCCCTGCTGAGCATCTCTGTTAATCTGATGATGGTTTCAACACAGTAGCTGGACAATTGACAGTTTTTTGGGGGCCTCTTGTTGACATTTTAATGTTTTGGCCAATGCTCATGCTGTGTCCAGTGAGACATTTGGAATCTGTTTCTCCCTTTGGACATTCAGTGCCTTTGATGCTCTGTGAGCAAATATTTTGATCCATGTGATTTTCTCTGGGATCACATACTCTTCTTCAAGGCTGCAACTATAGGTAAAAACAATAGATAACCTCGAAAATTAGAAATCCCATTTCCTAAACTACTTCTAGAAAGTTAGATTTGTCCTCTGTGGTGAGTATGTGCAATATTTGCAGTACATACTAATGCCGTATAACAACATAATATTTCAAACAAATTCCTATTCAACTACTTAACACATTGCTCTCCACTTTATGAGGGAGACCTGTTCAATTGCTTGTTAATGTAAATATCTGATATTTAGCCAATCACATGTCAGCAACTGGATGTATTTAGTCATGTAGACATAGTCAAGACAAGTTGCTGAAGTTCAAAACATAGCATTAGGAACAAAGGTGATTTATGTGACATTGAATGCATCATGGTTCTTGGTCTGAGTATTTAAGCACCTGATCACCGGGCTGTTCACCATGGGTTTTGCAGAGACTGATCTGGAAACAAAAAACATTATGAAGAGCCTTGTGTACCTGATTACCTGTGTACTAGGGGTATCAGATGTTTTTTTTTTCTGCTGCTTCTGCTTTTCCACCAGGAATGTAAACTCTCTAAAAAGCCTACTGAAGGTGGCATGCTATTTTGAAAGCATATCATTTGACTTTATGGCTTTTGAAGTTTACATGACATCACTGTCAATTAAACACAATGACATCATCAGTGAAGACAAGTTTCTGTGCTGAATCTCTGGAGCAGTTGACTGAGCACAACTTATGGTTTAGAGCAAAAGGGAACACAAACACACACATACACACACACTTGTGCAAACACACAATGGTGTCCCATTGAAAGTAATGTAATCTTTCATAATGTAACTAATCCAGACTCTGTTCTTTTCTCTCAGCTCTCTATAAAGCTTTAACTGGACAGTACAAACTGTTAAATGTTAAAAAAAAATGCCATTTTTTTTCTCTTGGCTTCTCCCTCTCTAGGGGTCGCCACAGCAGATGATCCACATACTTGGTTTGGCAGAGGTTTTTATGCCAGGTGGCCTTTCTGGCGCGACCCTCCCACTTATCTGGGCATGAGACCGGCACAAGGAGTACACTGGATGTGGCTCCTCTGTGTGGCTGGGGTCAATTTTTAGTTCCCAAGTGACAGTGAGCAATGGGGATTGGGTACCTTGCTCCGCAGTATCCCAGGGGTACCCGAGCCCTTGACCTGGCAGGCACTTGAACCGACAACCCTTCAGTCACAAGTCGAGTTCCCTTTCCACTTGGCTATGAGCTTCCCATTTCAAAAATGCAAACACTTGCACTTTATAAACAGATGGAATATATATTTCAGCTCCATAGTGGTCTCATCTGTGTCCAAATCTTGAAAGTGGATTGGATTTACTTTGCAGACATCAGACTGTTTTTACTGGTGTCTTCGCATGAGTAAGGTAAAAATCAACAGTCCCTGCTTTTTGGGGAACTATACTGAGGTCATCGGTACACTTGCTGTTTCACTCACCCGTTCTTCTATAGTCCTACAGCCATGACCACTAGACTCCTGTGGAGGGCCCTGTGCCTGTTGGCGCTACACTGCACCATCTCACTCTTCAGCTACGCCGACAACCTCTCAGAAGCCTCAGAGCAGGGAGTCACCTTCAGCCATGTCTATAAAATTGACATCCCTGGGAGCTCTAACTGTAAAGTGGAACAACTGCCAACCCAGGATGACACAGGTTATTACAGTAAAGTAGAGGAAAACCTTCTACTTTTAAACTGGACATTCATATTGTACCGCTGACCCTTGTCCTATGTTTCAGGTCTACAGACAGATCCCAGTGCAAAAGGAGAGAATGATATCGTCTTCAGACACAACATCAGGCTACAGACACCCAAGTGTGACTGTGCGGAGTCTGAAAGCTTCCTGTCTTTGTTGTACAGAGTCAATGGGCTGGAGGAAGAAGTTAACTACCTAAAGACCCAGTGTGCTCAGGGCTTGTGTGGAAAAAGTTGTGCTGCAGGTAAGCTGAGACACAAAGACTGACACGGGAAGTCAGTCAGACTCAAAAGTGACAGCCTATTCAGTAGCATGATTTAGGAGGAATTTTATCAATACTATCAACTGCAATACCCCCAGCAACATGTAGTTCTGTCAGGCAAACGGTATTAACATTTCACCGTTTCCCTAGGTGCGGACACAAGCTGCAGTGGTCATGGCATCTACCAACACGACACCTGCAGTTGCCTCTGTTATCCAGGATGGGAGGGCCCCGATTGCTCGGTGTCCTCCTGTCCAGATGAGTGCAATGACAACGGCCGATGTGTGGGCGGGAAGTGTGTGTGTCACCAAGGCTACGCGGGAGACGACTGCAGCCAGATCACGTGTCCAGACAATTGCAATGACAAGGGACACTGCGTGGATGGAAAATGTGTGTGTTTCCCACACTTCACTGGTGAGGACTGCAGCATACCCAAGTGTCCCAACGACTGCATCGGTAACGGCCAGTGTGTTAATGGCCAGTGCATCTGTGATGAAGGCTTTTATGGAGAGGACTGTTCTTTAGGTAAGCTATTTCAATTCTGAATAATAAAAAAAACTACCTTTTCTTTAAGAGTCCCTGTGTTGGAGAACGTATAAAGCCTTTAGTTAGCATCAAAATGCAAAATATGTTTAGTTTGTCCATTGTGGGCTATTGTTAAAAACATTGTGGTCAGAAGATGTCATATAATCAGATGATTGTATACTCACAAAAACACAAAATATTATTGTTTCAGTTTCTGTCAAATGATTAGGTGAATTTATTTCAACCTATATTTTACACACTAGACATTTAAGAAGTTAATAAACAGTGATCCACTTTGTTAAATGTATTAGAGTAATATATATTGTGTACAAGTACTAGAAATGTGTGAATTAAAAACTTATAAGCAAACTACATATTGCACAGTGAGGATTTAATGTTGCATGTATCAGAAGCTTGATGATATAAAGCATTCTTACATGGCGAGCTGCATATATAATGGTTAGTTCTAAAGTGTGTAGGTGATCTTTTTTACCGTACAGTTTAATTATACCAGACTTGTATTGAATTATGTTCATCATGAAACTCCAGATTTACATATAACCTTTTCATGCAGTCACCTTTATGGCTCTGCGCTCTTTGAATCACAGATTCTAGAAGAAGTCCCTGTACCGTTAAGAATATAACATTTACCACTATGACCCAAATTAATTTCCTTCTCATCTGTTTGATTTAGGTTTCAATGTTTCAGATTCAAACAGTGTAGACTTTGGCTTTAATGTCTCATGAAAACAACCTGGCAAAATACTTGGCAGCTTTACAAATAGAAAAAGAGAGAGAGAAAGGGTTAGGTGATTTGGTACCATGTTAGCTCACTAAATAGGGTTTGTTTTCTTCTCAACCACAGTTACCTTCCTTTGTTATCTGGCTTTTGCTGTTGGTTTTTCTCTTCTGCTGGAATATAATTATACTGAGGAGTAGGTCTTAGTGAGGCTTAGCTACTAAACTCATTTCTTACAATTTGAAATAAAGCTTTAGTTCAGTTTATTAGTAATGGTTATTATGGTAGCCTACAGTGACCTACTTCTATGGAATTCAAATAATCTCTCAACAGTTATTTCAGATGTAGCAGGTGACGAGGCCCTGTCACTTTTCTGACTTTGTGACCTCTGGTAGCTTTAGCCTCGACCACATTTGACATCAGGCTACGTCATACCACAGAAATAAGAGAACGCCCATCAATCATTTGGGGCTCCATCAAGTTTTAACCTCACAGAGGTATCATCACCTTTCTGGCTTAACGCACGACTTGCCAAGCCATTATCATGCCTCAGGGTAGAAAATTGCATTTTATAGAAATTTAAGATGAGGAGCTGAAAGGTGAGCAGCAGCAGTTTATGACTATGATAGTCTTTAAAGTACTCTAGAGGATTTGGTGCAAATGAATGACAGATCATTTTGCTTTGTCAACGCAGGACTTGTACAAGAGAAGATGCCTATAGTCTCCTTTAAATTGCAATGTTTGTCTGTGGCATTTTTTTTTCCTTTTATTTACCAGGAAGAAGACCAATTGCCTTTCAAGTGAACATTTTAGAAAGTAGAATAGGCCATAAATGGTCTCACAATAGCAGGTCAAACCCATGAGGGTATTTTATTTTCTCCAAGCTGGGTTTTACTCTGCAGAGGCAGCAAATGAGCTTCATGTGTAGGTGCTGTTGAATGGAGTCCAACATTAACACTGGCAGCAGAGGTAAAGTCAGGGAAGTCGAGGAAAGTGGGAGGTAAGAAAAAAGAAATCCCTGTGTTGATTCTAGGTGTTAGTAATAGTGGTAATAAGCAGTGGGCGAAGACGAGAACTGAAGCAAAACAGTCAAGACCTTCTTTGTGTTATGTGGCTTCTTGCCATTTCAACACCTGGATGATAGATGTCAGTTTGCTCCCTTGGTGATGACAGCAACACGACACTCAAAGCTTTAGATACACACTGTACGTCCACCGTAGCGCTGTTTCATTCCAATGCAACTGAGGACGAAGCTTGAGCAGTACTGTCTCATTTCTAAAAGAAAATCAGGGGTGATACAAGAACATTTGGTCAACAGTAAACAGTATAATGTCATTTAAGCTTCACAAACACAATTCAGATATTTTGATTTAACATTTAACAAACTCTCTGACTTTCTCAAACATATTATCTACTTTAATTTGTCAGCATTATGTTCAAAACAATGTACTCTTTGACTTTTGTCTTTGGCCAATTTTTCCAGGTGTAAAAATTTTTGTTTTAGTCACATTTTTCTTCTTCAAAACACATTTCATTCATTTTCAGAGAGACCACTCAAATCTTTCCACACTTTTTTTTCCAGTCTTTAAATGTTCATTCATTCATTCCATCTGTTCTAAAATATAACTCAAGGGTAAAGAGTGTTGATATTCGTGCCTCCAGTAGCATTAACTGATATTAAAAAAAAGAGTGCAAACATTTGAAGAAAAACACTGCGCTTCCTGTCTTTGCTGTGGTGAATAGTGTCTAAACCCCCGTCCCCCGTTTTACATTTCACCCTGAGGAAATATGTTTACATTTCTGTGAAATGTGGTTTAATTCTGTAAATCCACCACCATTTAGCGTTTATTTCCGTCTGTTGCACCCACAGAAAGTTCTTGTTAATGGAAAGCCTCGCTCCCCAACACTGCTGACTTGATGTCTTCTGTTTTTTGGCTGCTGTTGTGTTATTGTACTCTCCTGTAGTTATATACCTTCTTACCCCTTGAATCATTTTTCCACCATCGCCAGTGAAGGACTTTAGTCTTGCGTAACCACTGCAAAGCATTTTCTTTCCCACTTATTGCCATCTCAGGTTTAGCGAGAAACCTCAGCGTTAAACATGGATATTGAATTTGCCTGTTTTATGAATTCTCTCCATTGCTGTAAAATGAACAGACAGGTAAAGGAGAAAAGATAGAGCTTCCCAGAAAGTCTGCAAATAGCTAATTGTTCCTCCTCAAACACTGTGGCTGCTTCTTCTAGTTCCCTGCAGTGCTTCAAACTGACCCCTTACTGTGATTTATTTTATAATCAATAGATCATGAATCCTGATTTATGCACAGAAACACAACATCACCATTTTTACCCTGCACACACCTCAAACACTTAAAAAATATCCAGAAATGCACTATTTAATGACTAATGACACAATTCACTGTATATGCTTTTCAGTATATATTTATATAGCACATAACTCAAGCTGTAATACACTGAAATAGCTTTTAGAGCCTTTAAATGAAGCTGAGAGAAAGAAAGACAAGTTAAGAAATACAAAAATAATTAATAAAATGTTATGTTTAAATCTTTATGCAACCTATCCCCCCTGTTTTTTAGTCTCTTTATCTATTTTTCTTTTCCAGTCTTTGGCCCTCAGGGACTGCGAGTGGTCCAGGTCACTGATGTCTCTCTCCTGGTTGAGTGGAAGTCTGTTCGTGGCGCAGAATATTACGTTCTGACATATCATCCCAAGGGTGACACGAGTGCCTCAGAGCTGGTAACCTTTTTATTTTATTATTAGGTGTGTGGAACAATAGATTGAGCATAGAGCCACCTTTAAAAAAAAACAAAAAAAAAACATTTTTGCTTTGACCGGCTGTCTCCTAGGTTCGGATCCCCAACACAGAGAACTCCCACCTGATCACAGGTCTGACTCCTGGAGTCACCTACATCGCCCAGGTGTACGCTGTCATCAAAGAAATCCAAAGTGAAGCAGACAAGATTGAGGCTACCACAGGTGAGCATGTTTTGTTCAGCTGGTTGTTGCTCTTATTGTGAAAACGTCACAGCATCTTTTGGTGAAGCAATAAAATGCTTAAAACACTTCAGTGTTTAGCAGAAGTTGTCCTACCTATTCTTTCACATGACATGATACTGAATTCTGCTTTCAAAGGCCACAGGCATAATGTGAAGAAGGACGTAATACAGCTTAATAAGATAAATGACGATGAGCAGAAGAACAAGCATCATACCACAGGTTCATACATATGGACCCTTGGTGGAAATTTGATCAATAAACGTATTATGCATCAGTAATTTCAGTAAGCAAACAGGATTCAACACAGCAAACAAAAATAGCAACAATAAAGTGAAGAAAAAAGAAGGAAAGGTTACATCAAACAAATATCAATTGTATTAGTTGCCCTTTTGATTTGCTGTATGCACAGCAGTGCTTAGTGTCGTCAACTAAAGCAGAAAAAATCAGGCTTTTTACTGCCAATATTACCCAAGTTAGTCGAGCACATTTACATTTAGCGCCTACAACAAGCTCACTCCCACCACCTGACTTCAACTACAGCCAGATGAGCTCATTAAAGAAGAGCCTGGTAAAGTAACGCCTGTGAAGATGTCTAATTAAATACCCAGTATGTGCTGTATCTGTACATCTTAGGCTATATAAATAGGCTATTTATTTTGGCACCACCACGGTACATTAGCATTGTTCAGTGTGAGGACACCGGTGCTGCTGTGGCTCATAAACAAGACTGTTGCTGGAAAGGAATGACACTGTATTCACTGCTTGACTTTACAACTCTTCCCAGCTGTTTTCCAGCTAAAATGTTTAATCCAGGACTCACGACACACTGTTTTTTTTTTATTTACTGGTGTAAAGTGATCATGTAAATTCACAACGCCTTTGTAAATCAGGTTAATTATGGTCTGTTTTCCATATATAAACAATGATATTTGACATACCACACACACGTTATAATCTATAATTATGTTATCCCACACTTTCAACTGCAGAACCTTTTTATTTTAAGGTTTCACGTTTGCTATTACCTCTCGTGAACATAAAGTGTTACGCCCCCTCCCCAGTAAACGTAATAATATCGCTTGTTTAAGGTGTATGCATTGAAGGATTCAGTATGCTAAATTGCTTGCAGTGTCTTGTGTAAATTTGTTTTCCTTTACTTAAGTGTAAAAATATCTTAATGACTTGTCACGCGAAGGCTTTGCTGAGAAGTAACGAACAAGCCCGACGCTCATCATCACCAAGTGTTTCTTTAAAAAGCCAGTCTGTGAAATTTAAAGGTAATTACAAGGAAATGGCTCCACAGATGTGTTTAATGGAAATCGAACTTGCTCATAGATGTGGTGGGACACAGATGGGAGGAGAACGATATTACTAGGCAGGATTGGTGGGCATGAGTGAGACGAGCAGACAGACTGTAATGTGCAGGGTTAGCCATGGAAAACCTCAGAGCATGGTATTCCTGTATATGGGCATGAGGGGAAAAATCCATCATCTGGCTCATAGAGGAGGAGTAGAGAGCATGAGGCAGTCATTTCACTGAGCACATAGTTTTCAACTTCAAACGATGATCTACTTCAAAAGAGGGTTTAAGTGAATATTTTCCTTTTTCCCTCAGGAAAGCACAATAGCTGGCATTTCCCAAAGAAAAGTGAGCCCTTTTCATTTTGCACCATTTGTCTTCTTATAGTGATTAACATTATTGTCTTTTTTTTACCATACGCTGCAAATCCTGATGACCCCCTCTTTATCATGCACTGTTAGCTCTTAGTTAGTTAGTGTGTGAGTGATCATTTAATGATATATGATGATGTGACTGAGCACTACATTGTATATGTTTGCAATATCCTAGATACAGTGTTATCCATGTGTTAGGATAAAAACCCTCAAAATAATTATATCCAACCCTCATGGGGAGGGTAAAGTGATAGGCAATGAATGGACTGATGGACGTAAGATCATGTTTTGTTAAGGTACTCAACGGCCAAAGGCGAATTCCTGCTTGGACCCTCACCAAGGGAAGGTCACCTCAGTGAGTGGTTGGGATTTGTTTTCTTGCTCATGTGCACATGTGGGAGTAAAGCGAGGCAGATGGTTGTGATTACAGGAGCTTTAATATAGACTCTCTCCTTTTGAGGCTCACATATATGTAAAACTGGATTCATCTATTATTGGTTCATGTCTTGCTACCTTTCCAGGTGTTTCTGCTATCGATGATGTTCAGGTTCTTGGCCAGACGGAAGTCTCTATCCAGGTGGACTGGAGGAACCCACCAGGAGACGTGGATCACTTCAGGCTCACACACATGGACCCAGAGGGACAGGAGGAGGAGCTGAACGTGCAAAGTAGCCAGGAGGCTCGCACTAAGCACACTATTGTGGGTAGGTCTTTTGTCAGAGTCAAAAACTATTTTCACTTATTAAGATGTCATTTAAAACGTTGTGTTATTATGCTCAGTTTTGAAAAACAAAACTTTAAATTAGTACTTGCTTACTTCAAAACATACTAATGTACATTTTAGACACAGGTTTTATACCGCCTGAATACATAGATAGCTAAAATACTGAAGACTGCATTATACAGTGTATATACAAAATATTGCTTGTATGTCTTATCCTTCATCTGAAAAGGTAATACACAGTCTGCGTTTTTCTGCATACATCCCATCACACTGCTGAACAACTGTGTTTCTGGGCAGTAGAATTCATTTCTTTAGAGACCTATTTTGTGTTTTCAGTCACACTCCATCTTTCTTGACATAGCAAATGACTTCCTGTGTGCAGCGTGGGAATGTCGCAGTGCTGTGGAGCTTTATCAGCATTGTTTGAACTTATCTGACAGTCGTTAGAATGCAATGTTTTTAAAAGTTCAGAGTTTCATAAACATCTTTTTCTCTGTAGGTCTGTACCCAGGAACAGAATACCTGATCTCAGTGCAGGCCATCAAAGGAACAACGGAGGGGAAACCATCCTCTATCACTGGTGCCACAGGTCAGTGTCGACACATTGGGATTCATGTGTTGTGCAAACTAATTTGAAGAGAACAGAACGGAGCACGTCCATGCAGAAAATGCACTGAGACAGCCTCTGTGCTACAAATGGGAATGACACTTAAAATGAACACTTGAAATGATAGATCAGCCACTTGTGGAAGGAAAACACAGGTTATCCATTTTCCACTTAGTTCTGTATTGGGCGCAACCTCAAAAAACAGCTCTTAGTTTTTGTAGAGCTGTCTATAATTTACTAGTGGTCAGAAGCTAATAGAAAAAAAACATATAATCTGTCACACACATTATTCTGGAACTAGCTTTACCTTTCACATGCACGGCCAATGACAACAGTAATGACTACAGCCAGCCAGACGTGCAATTTAGGGTTAATAATAGAGGCTTGAATTTGATGATTTTGAATTGATGGCTGTGGAGAACATGGTTACTGAGAGGAAATGTGATAGGAACAGTGTAATGACAATAAATGTTCACTGACAGTTGAGGTGAGTAGTGATTTACAAACTCTTTCTGTGGCTGTCTGTCTGTGTTCTGGACTGATTTTAGGAAGTGGGTAGGAATTTGTTTTAAAGAGTCATTTTTACAATTGGTCCTAATATTCAGTTTCTTTATTTTAATATAAGGTGATTATTATTATTCATTTATATTTTAAATGGTCTACACTGGCCAGAGAATATTTCCACTTTCTCCCATTATTCTGCTCCTTTGTGCTTTGTTATTTGCCACTTATTGTCATTCATGCATCTTTATTTCTTTTCTTTTTCACAATTTGCTGATAAATTCTTATTTGAAAAGCAGTCCTCAGATTGATGGTGCTTCAATACTTAGATCCTTAGGCAGCCAATTTAATGGTTTTGAGTTTTAGTCATTAGTGTTAGGGAGGTGTTGTCAGGACCTAACTGGCTCGAGGGGTCCTGTCATTGCCTCGTTTTTTTTTCTATCTTCTGGTAAGCATGTCCCCTAATTGCAGGTGCTCGTGAATGTGCTAATCTACACCTTGCAGACATTGTCTTGTCTCCACTCCAGTAGCTATAATCCTTCATTTTAGGTCGGTGTAACACGAAAAAGGCTTAGCGCTGTTATAGGATGATAGCCCTCAGCTCCGCGAGGACTGTCCAGTGAGCATTCGTTGGTTTCACAGTGACTGACATGACACCACAGAGAGCACAGTCACCTACTATATCTCTCTGAACATGCTGGTCACCTTGGGCGGGCGATGGTTCTGCGTGGTGATAAAAAGGCACATAGGGAGGATATGTGTAAAATACATGGAAAACAGAGCAATAACAATAAAGAAAAGATCACACAAGTGGCAGTCCTCTTCATGGGAGGGCGCGGAGTCACTGAATGGGGTGAATTGATACTTAAATGAATGGAGAATTTATATATCAAGAGAAAATAAATGATATTTTTTTACCTGCTATAAATGCAGGTATAGTTTAAAGTTTATAAATGTGTTTTTGATTATGCAAAAAGAGAGCAGGAACAATGGAGGCAATGACAAACCTAGATATTAATAGTGAAATTATGAGCAAGAATAAAGACCAAAGGGGCTAAATGTGCACATCTCCCATTATAGATGCTTAGTTGCAGAATGATGTGTGATGAGTGATCTAAATGTCATGACTGAAATGAACATATAAATAAAAGAAATAAAAGAAATATCCTCACACCCAACTTTAATATAAGGAAGTGAAAATCACACAAATCTTTGAAAAATAAGAATATTTTCTTTTACAAAGGGTTTGAATGGTGCTGAGCATAATTCATTTTTCCAGTCTGACCCTGCAGCTTGTTTAATGTAGACTTGATGGATGGAATATGTATTTTTACTCCACACATGTGTCAAGTTTTGCTTCCTGGATCATCTTCTCTCTTTGTCTGTCTTTAAAAATTCTCATGGTCATGATGTACAAAGTAAGTTAAAGAATTCAATTACACATTTGAAAGCACCAGAATCAAAGGCATAACTGTTTGGGGACGTGCCATTGTCACTAACCTGCCAAAAGATTATTAGGTGTATAAACACAACACACCATGGCTGCTCCTGCTGCAAATCCAATAAAGTCTCCACAGAGGCCTATATAACCGAAAGCAGATGGGCCTGACGTATGGCAGAGAGAATGAATGTTTGGACTTGATGTTATCTGGACACATTTTAGCACCTGATGTGGTCCAGTGGGAAAACCATGTCTGCTCAGGTTTGAACATTAAATATGACTGATGTATGTTAACTAACTGGATATGAGGGGGGAAAAAGACGTTTAAAGAAAGAAGGAATTTTGAATGGATCTGACATAGAGTTGTACTTAGTTTGTTTTGTAAAAGATGATTTGTTTTGTCATTTTTACAGGCATGTGTACAGTGCATCTTGGGGATGTATCATACTGATAAAATATTATTTGAATTCATTCATGTACGTTTTGATGCTTACTGACAATTTGATTGTGTAATGGCATCTTATTTTGACTTTATTTTCATCAAACTCTATCATCTATCTATCAATCTAAGACAAGTGGCAACTGATTTGTAGTAGCTAAAGGCGCTTTTATATCATCCATATCATAGGCACCTTCAGATGCAGACAAATCAAGTCTTGAAGTCATATTATGGGCTGCCTACTTACTTAGATTGTTGAAGGGAAAACACAAACACAAAAAATCTCATTTGAAAGAGACAGGGGACTCCAGCTTACATCACAAGTTAAGCATAACACTTTTTTATTTTTAAATGGTTCATATTTGACATAAATGATTCCATTGATCCATCAGTTAAACATACACATACACAATGCATGGCTTCCACTGCACAGTGAGGCGGTGAAGCTATGATGAACGATGGCCTGTTACTACTCTATGTGCCTTGGGGTCAATGCCTTTGCTGAACATGCCACCCATAATGGATAAGCTTTTTTCCAAATGGCTGAAGCCACCGCTCATGTTGTGTAGCCCGGTAGCTGCTGTCGCTCAGCAGCTAGTGGGGTAGAACATCTGGGGTAAAAACAATCTATCATAAACTGTAACTTCAGCGCAAGCGTGGGCTCACTCAGTAAGCAGCAGTGTAGAAACTGTCAGGCAGCAAAGTTATATAAGAGCAAAAACAACACGTCTTTGTTCAGAGAGTAAAAATACATCACCAGAGAGGGAGGAAGCCTGTGTACTGGAGGTTTACTTTGCTAGTCAAAAGTAAAAGGCATTGCTCTCCAGAGAACCTAATGTTCTCCTGTTTTTCTCCACCCCGTTTCAGTCCAGTGTTCTCTTCAGTCACCTGTGTGCACTATTTCAAGGATCCAGAAACATGTGTTTGCTGCTTATTTATCTGTCAATAGCGTAATTCTATGGTTCCATTGATGGATGATCTTAAGGCTAATTTATGCTGCCATATTTCACAGTGTCCTTCACATGAAATAATATGGTTGTTAAGCAGTACGTCCACTAGAGGGCAGTGCATAGTCAAGCCTTTCTGACAACGCTATGTACATGGCAATGGTGAAGAATGTGACAATATTTCTCTTTATTAATTATTATTGTTTAGTTTCTTAACAATTCACATTTTATGCCTTTGCTGAAATGTTTTTAATGGTCTTGCTTGAACTATTTGTGACACAATAACCTCCCTACATTCTAGATTTTCCCTAGAAGTTTTAATAGGACATGTACAAATAAAACAACAGAGTAAAAGGACCAATGTTTCCATTTTTGAAATTGAGCTGCATCTGAAAATTCTCAGTAGGAGAAACACAAAAAGCCCAATAACAATCAAAAAGAGACACAAAGGGAACAAATACTTGTGTCAGTCTTTGGGTTTTGTTCCATTGTCTCTGCCATTATTCCACAATCCATCCATATATTTCTAGTGTGTAACTGTGAAATTGTTAGTTGTTATAATGTTCACAGACATTCAGCACACAAAAAAGCTGTTATTGGGTTTTCTCTTTTTTTTTTTTTTACTGAGAGACAAGAACTTGTTTTCCGGGAACACTGCTCACTTAAAGTTCTTGGACTTCTGCGTGACCTCTCATTTTCCACAATGGAGCAGTTAGTGCATGGCAGTCTGCGGAGCAGTGACGCCTAAAGGACAGAGAAATGACAGCAGGTAACGAGAGGGGAGACAGAGAGTGGATATAAAGCTAGACAGAGACCACAGATGTGACAGCTCATTGGTTAGAGTGCACAACTGAGAAGCCAGTGTGACTCCACCATCACCATTCATTCTTTTTCAACAGTTAATTGTTTGATAGTGCAATGCTAATATTTTCCAACTATTTTGTACTCTGATTTCAGTTACAAAAAGTATGAGAATGTTCCAGGGTTAGGGTTACATACTGTATATATATATATGTGTATATATACAGTATACACACACACACACACACACATATATATATATATATATATATATACACCAATTGACATTTTGTGCATTTCTTTTTGACAATTTATGGACTAATGAAATGATTGACAAAATGACAGACGATAGTTAGTTAGTTAGTTAGTTAGATTGTTTCATAACATTTCTATCATCACTATACAAACAAATTATATCATCAAAATGACCCCACATTACCTACAAAAATAGACCATAGCTCATAGTTCATCCCCCTCTCCTGGATGCATCATTAGTCAGTTTTCAGTGACTGACCTCGGCTGAGTCATTGCCACAGAGGAATAATCAGAAATGATGATAGCTTTTACATTTCCCTTTACTTCCTCTGGGTCTGGCTAACTGTGCCCCTGTGACTCTGCCTCCTTTATTTTCCCTCTCCTTCCCATTTGATGTTGCTCTTCACTTTCAATGGCATTCTCTCCCATCCACACATATAGAATACACAACCTACTGCCTCTGTGAACCCCTTAAGACCATGGACGTTACAAACAGGACCCACGGTTGGGCTGTGTGCTTGTGATGTTCTTTTGACGAGCTTAACAGAGCTTGTTCTCTGGACCAGAGGACACATTCCTTTTTTGTTCATTTGAATTCCTTAACATTGCAAAACGATAAAAATCTGGATAAGAAGTTTGGGTCAACTTACTTGCAAAGTTACAGGACAACATTTGCTCTGACACATAAAATTAGTGTTTACTAAATTCATGTGTTCATCAGGATTATTACCCTACCTAAATACTAACAGTGTTGAAGTAACACTACCTTGGACATGTGACACATTTTGTCTGAGAGTTGCCCAAATTTACCTGAACTTTATTAGAGTCTATACCCTGCTGGGGATCATGATTTTTGCACGTTTGTGAAATAATTGGTTCCTCTCTTTGTTTCTGGTTCCTTTCTCTTCAACCACTTTTTAGACTTTGATGCTTTATCTGATGCTTTGAACTTTATGAGAGCCTATACCCTGCAATGGATCATTTGATCTTTTTTCTTTTTTCAGACTTTGATGCTCCAACAAACCTTATCACCACTGAGGTAACAGAGGACACTGTGACAGTCTCATGGGATCGAGTCCAGGCAGAAATTGAGGGCTACATGCTGAGCTACACCTCAGCTGCAGGCTCCAGTTCAGAGATATTTGTCGGCCGTGATAGTACTTCATACAGGCTGATTGGATTAAAGCCTGGAGTTCTCCACAAAGTCTACATCTGGGCCTTCAAGGGAGACAAAGTCAGCAGGAAGAGTTCAACAGAAGCTGAAACAGGTAACTTTGAACAGGTCCGAGGTTCATAACAGGAGTAACTGCGTTAATGTCCACACAAACGTTGCCTAAGCACAGGTAAAATGTGGAACGGAAGTTTTAAAGGTGATGTGAAGACACATAGTAAACACTTTCCTATCTTTTAAACAAATATTGAATCCACTTTTCAATGTCATCACAAGGATCTGTGCTGCTTATCTCACGTGCTCCCAGTGCTTTCATCCATAAAGCCTGTGAGCTGTGGAGCTTTGAGTTTTACATTTTTTATTCTCTTCTAAGGTCCTTTGTGTGAGATACTCTTATCACAAATATCCTTTGAACAATGCACCAGTCACAAGTGTGTTGGTTTGCAGGAAAAAGAAAAAAAAAATGGTGGTAGCAACAAGTATAAAAGGATTGGTCACATAATACATTTAGCACTCTCAGCCCGTCTTTACCTAAATGCCATGATTAAACTCTCACACAGGAAGACTACGCAAAATTAGATAGACACCTCAGTTAAAGGCAGTTTACTTTACCCTGGAGCAGAAAGCCAATGTTGATTGGTCAGCAAAGGCACATATTTAGTTTCTCTTATGTTTTGCTATCCCTTAATCTGCCACTTGTGAAGCTTAAATTTGAAAAAATGCAGCTGCAGCAGCAGCAGCAGCAGCAGCAGCAGCACATATTAGAACACTCACTGGCCTTTAAAACTTAAATAAATCTATTTAATATAATTGACAACAATATGAAATGTTCACTGTTTACTGCAGACATATGTGTAGAGTTTGTGTGTGTGTGTGTGTGTGTGTGTGCTTTTTTCATCCACGTTCAGATACAGGAAAACAGACACGCTGGATGCAATTACCTCTCTCATACATCAACCAACAGGAGGCAAATGTCTGAAGCGACTTGAAACGCCGTTTGCAGGCTGATGATGTTATAAATATTGCATTTGTGGTTTCAAGGCGACATGGAAGTAACTTTAGCAAATTTATTTTACCAAGAGGAGGATGTGACTGAGGACTTTGTGAAGGACAATGGCGGATCGATTTTGAGCATTTTCCCTCAGTCATGTTAGTCTTTAAAGAGAATGTAAAGAGATATAGAGTGGAGATATGATGGCCATTTACAATGTGTGTCAAGGGATTCATACAAACCTGCCACATCTACAACCAAGTCTGAACAGGATATATATCGAATTAAACATTATCTTTACTGTAGGACAAGATATCAGTGGATCCTTGACTCATGTTTATAACAATTGTTTATTATGGTGCTGCTGTAGTGTGCATGTTCTTAAATAAACACAGCCCATAATATACTCACAGGAGCCCTGCTACTATGAGAACGATGTCAAACTTGCATCGCATGATGGGAAAAGCCACATCTGAAAGTTTGACATCAGTGTTTCTAACCTCTTACTGACATACAGCAGGCTATGCGTAACTGTCTTGTATGTCATGTTTGCACTGTGTGTGATCTTACTAACCATCACTTCCCATACAGAGCTGGATGCCCCTACTAACGCCTTGGCCCATGATGAGACAGAGTCCAGTTTCAGGGTGTCCTGGGATCATGCTTGGGCAGACATTGATGGCTATGTGCTAAGCTACAGCTCTTCTGAGGGTTCGAGGGCAGAAATCCCACTGGGACCTGACAGTTCTTCTTACACGCTGACTGGCCTGAAACCAGGAGTTCTCTACACCGTCCCCATCTGGGCCATCAAGGGTGACAAAGTCAGCAGGAAAATCTCAACACAAGCTGAGACAGGTCTCAGAAGTACACTTTTCCTCTCAAATCCACTTTTCTTTTTTACTATCTATCTAATGTCACAGTAAAAGGAAACTCCTTTTCTTGTGCTTGACATTGTAATCGATCAACATATCTCTCAAATGTTGCACAGATGGGTAACACATTAATGGGAAAAAACAACATACATCATTATAAGTAAGGTGTTGGGCCACAAATTTGCCAAACAACACGTTCTGCATATTCAATAACTATCTGCATCTATACTGGAGGGTTGAACACAATCCTTTCAAAGGATATTCTCTCTTTTTCAGACATCGAAAAAAAGCAACTGTAAAATCTCCCAACGTTGCATAGTAAGGTGTGAAAAATGGTGTTGTTGTTTTTTACTTAAACTACATATACTTAAAAAAAAAAGGTCCTGTGTGTAACATTTAGGGTTCATTGGCAGAATTATAAACAAAATATGTTTGTCAGTAAGTAATAAGTGTAGAATCTCTTTAAAAAAAAAAGTATTTGGTTTTTCGTAGCCTTAGAAAAAGCCTTGCTTTACGGAGGTCACGCATCGATGTTTCTACAGCAGTATGAATGGGCAACGAGCCAGAATGTGCTATTTCATGCCATGATGCGTAAGCTTACTGAGCAAAACAACAACACCTCAGCCCTCATAAACCCAATGCATAGACCAGCAAAGAATTAGGAAACAGCAGAAAGAGTGGGAGAGTTATGAAAGAGCATTTACAGCCTTCCTGGTATGCAAAGGTCATCGTCGTTCCCTGACACACTTGGGAAATGGGGTTGAGTGGAGGAGTCACAGTGTGCCATTTCACCAGTTAAAATCTCTAATTGTTACACACTGGACCTTTAAGTTTTCATTTGTTTTTATTAAATTTGTAACCCATCTATAAAATGAAGTTTGCACTGACAGGGTATTAATATCACGTTAATATTTACTAACATCTTCCTCTAGAATTGGATGCTCCTGCTAACCTCTTAGCCCAGGATGAGACAGAGTCCAGTTTCAGCCTGTCATGGGATCCGGTCCAGGCACAAATTGATGGCTACATCCTCGCCTACAGCTCTTCTCAGGGCTCTAGTGTGGAAATACCTGTGGGGCCTGACAGGACATCTTACAGTGTGACTGGCTTAAGGCCAGGAGACCTCTACACTGTGTACATCTGGGCCATCAAGGGGAACAAAGCTAGCAAGAAGACCTCGACGCAAGCACAGACAGGTGTTAGACATACTTTTTTAGTTAAACCGAAATTACCTGATCGTTTGGCCCTTCAAGTAGCCTATAATTACAGTTGTCTTGACAAGACAAGGGAACACCCTTGTAAATCCCAAAAGAGAAAAGGCGGTTCTCACACGGTAGATAATTCTCCTTTGTTTCCATATAAGCAGCTTTGCCTTTGTGTTCTTCCCTCTGGTCAGATCACAAAAGAGCAAAGCATTCTCTTCATACTCATTCACTAATGTCTGGGTCTTAACGTTGACCCCTTGTCAACATTCTCCAACTTCTCCGGGAACATCAACTCAGCCTCTTGTGTCCCATAGTCTGAGTTTGTGATAACACGTGAAGGTTGGATCGAAGAAAAGTGTCAAAATCTTCAGCTCAACAATCTCTAACTTACCTTCAGTTCCCTACATTTCCTGCTCTAACTTTTGGGGTAGCTACCCACTTGTCTGAATCTGAGTCGGACCACTTTTGCAGAAAAGCTGATGGAAGGCCTGAAAGACCTGCAGAGGAAAGTGTTTGACATCCTTCTTGAATAGTCATTTCTACCATAAAAGTCTTTGGTTTCCACAATCTCTTCATTTTCTTGCTGCAAATTCATGCAGCTGCATCTATATCCGAGTTCAGACTTGAATATCTTCCGAGCAGTGATATCATGCATTCTCATTCTGGAGGCCAAATATATTGACTCCAGAGGTTAGCCGAACAATATTTATTCTGTGTCTTTCAAACCCAAGCATATTCTCAGTCTCTCTCTGAACTCTCAACATTTATTTTTTATTACAAATGACATTATATGAAATATGTTACAGTCATTTCTTAATGTTCTAACTGTGCTGTCATTATTTTACTCCGATTTTGCAGAAAATGCATGCAAAGTTTCATTGAAATGAAAGCAGCACCTTTAGTTTGCATTAGTAGATTATTAACTACCTACACTAACATCTTTCTCCAGAACTGGATGCTCCTTCTAACCTCTTAGCTCGAGATGAAACAGAGTCCAGCTTCAGAGTGTCCTGGGATCCCGTCCAGGCAGAAATTGATGGCTACATCTTAACCTACAGCTCCTCTGAAGACTCTAGTGAAGAAATCCCAGTCGGGTCTGACAGCACCTCTTATACGCTGACTGGCCTGAGGCCTGCAGTTCTCTACACTGTCTACATCTGGGCTTTTAAGGGAGAAAAAGCCAGCAAGAAGATCTCTACAAAAGCTGAGACAGGTTAATAAAGCATGAAGAGAGTGTAAAGCTCCATTTTTTCATAAAATGAATTAATGATCCAATTAACAGCCCAGGAAGATGAAGGGAGATGTTAATATGATAACATCGCAGGCAAAAAAGACCAAAACAGACCAATAGATGCTAAACTAGTTAATGAGCTGTTCATTTTAGCACTCACCAATGATTTTAACTCCACATAAATTTTGGCACGTTAAAATTAAATCGGGATTTGTTTACTTTTTTTCAAGAAGCTTGAAAAGTGATAAAAGAGCACTGACATACAAACCAACTATAGACACCATAAAGCACCGCACTGCTTTAAAAGAAATGCTGTGACCTTGCATGGAGCTGCCTTTCATAATAATAGATTTAAGAACAAGGAACACAGTGATTAAAGTTAACAGGGAAGAGCTTTCATGGACTCAGTCTGGATATCTTCTCACAGATGCTTGTGTCATAACTAAGACTTGTTGAAGTTTTTGTGAATGTGCAGTTTTGGCACACACTTCAAAACAGCCTGTCCAAAGCAGTAATCAATTCAAACTGTTGTATTCGACAACACCTGAAAGCCAAAGCAACTTCAGAACTGAATGATTGTCTCATTTATAAACTATGATGCCTTGAATTCATACACTGTGAAACGGCAATCCATCATTTCTCACGTCAATGGAAGCCAAAATCTGTTTCCTCTGAACTTGTTTTCTGTAAGCCACCACAAAGAACCAGACTTCCCACTTGTGCCAGACCAGGTCAGTGGGTATTCATCATGACTCAGTGTGGGGTAGAAATAGCAGTGGCAGCACATGGTTAAAACAACAGGGGTATCTTTGTGTGAACTGCATGATCTGTAAAAATCACCTTTTTTCAATTAGGCAGCAAATGTCTGAGTGACGGATTTAAACTTGTCTTGTTGTGACTCATTAGTAGCCATTACATGGCTACAGACAAACACAGTGTTGTGTTCAAATGGGGAAACCATTGTGTCGGAAGAAAATCATCTGGGATACATTTAAGCGCATGTTTGTACTTTATTGTACCAAGTAACAAGCATCGACGCAGCAGTTCAGCAGCATCGCTTTCCACTCCTGATACAATGGTCCCACTAAATCTGTTACGCTCTAAACCATTTTCCCTATTAAAATTAAATCAATCAATTCATTTTTTTTCAAATACAAAAGAAGATATAGAGTATATATGTATGTATAGATAGATATATATATATATAAGAATCCGAATACTTTTATTATCCAGAAGGAAATTGTTTAAATATATATATATATATATATGGATATATCCATATATATATAGATAGGTAGATGGAAAGAGAGATTGATATTAGCAGAGGATGAATTTTAATTTGAAATAATAACTAACTGTTTGACAAACACACTCTCTGTGTTCTTTAGCCACGGGCGGTTAAAGCTACAACAGGCGTGTCGACAGATTATTGCAGCATCTGTTTGAGTTCAAACCTCCACAGCTTTCAAACAGGGCTGCAGATAACACTCAGTTGGTAGAGGGGAAATTGTGACTCTGCAGGTGGATGACAGTCAACTGCAATGCTGTGCCTGATGAGAAAAGAGGCTGAAAAGCTACACTGTGAAATGCATTAAAGTGGCATTCCGTATTATAGTTCATGGAGGGGAGAGGAAGTGATAAATATTGCACGTGAAGGTTATTTGTGGTTTCTCATATTGCAAAAACATTTGCACTCAACCACACATGGTATAATGACTTGCAAAGTATTAGATTGAAGATTTTAAAACATTTGACCTATTTGCAGAAATCTCAACAAAATGGAATGTGATAATAAATGAATCAGTGTTTTTGTGTTCTAATCTGCTCTGATTTATCTTCATGCTCACAGATATTGATGCTCCCAAAGACCTGAAGGCTACTGGTGTGCAAGTGGAGTCTGCTTTATTGACGTGGATCGCTCCTCTGGCTGACATCGATGGTTACATCCTCACATACAGAGACGAGGATGGCAACATGGAGGTATACTCAGCCATGATGTTTAACACATGCTCTCATCCATATAGAAACAAAATCATTTGTGAGTTTGCAGTTGTTACATTCAAATTAAACATGGCCAAAATACACACACGTCAACCACATTCTGCATTAGGTAAAATCACATATAATAAAGTACTTTTGTTTTCACTGTCAGTACAGTTTTTTAAGTCCAGATTTTGCCTTTAAACGTATGCAAATACAGTACTTGTTTGAAAAAGATTTAAGGATGCATGTTGTGTCTCAGCTCTGTAGAACGCTGACCTCTTGTGGTCCAAAATAAAGGAGGATATAAGGGTTGTATGTAAGGGTTTTTGAAGAGTTCAGAAGCCACTAATGCCTCTTTCTCCTTTTCTCTCTCATTAGCATTTAAGAGTATCATCACTCATATAGTGGACTTGATCAATCATACTGTACACTACACATTATCTGAGGTCTGTGCTCATGTGATTCATTCGCGTTGATGTGCATGTTGTGGTCAAGAGTGTCGAAACGCAGCTTCGAGCCAGTGAGAGCACGTTTGCCGTTTCCAGTCTGGAGACTGGCAAACGCTACATTGTGAGCATCATCGCTTATCGAGGCAACAAAAGGAGCAAAGTCGCCGAGACCCTCTTCAAAACAGGTCTGTACTCACCACTTTATTTCCTGTCATATAAGCACTAAGAAAAACAACAACTAATATTCACATCACATCCTCCTCCCCAGTTGGCGTCCTCTACCCATTCCCCATGGACTGCATGCAGATCATGAAGAATGGCAACAAGAAGAGCGGCATCTACACCGTTTACATTAACAATGACCGCTCCAAACCAGTAGAGGCTTACTGTGACATGGACACTGATGGAGGTGGCTGGCTGGTATGGTTCATTGCTAAGCTGCACAGACCATAAATATGGAAACAACTAGGTTTTATGTTACTGATGACACCTTTTAATGATTGTACAAAATGTATACCAATGAATATTAGTCAGTTTTACTCAGCACAAGGGGAGCTTACTGACAAATTAAATGGTTGTATAATGACTCCAACATTATGGAAGTGCACCACTAAATTGTTGGAGTGGCTCTGCACTGATAGTAAGTGACAGTTGCTGCCACTGGCATTTTTCAGAAATGATAACCAGCAACCCAAATCAAATTGCCTGAAATGTTTGCAAAACAACACACTGTGCGTGCTGTTTTCAGGTGCTCCAGCGCCGCACCACTGGCAAGCTGGACTTCATGAAGCGCTGGAGGCAGTACATTGCAGGTTTTGGCAACATGACAGATGAGTTCTGGATCGGTGAGTACTGCAGTGTTCTCCGGGCTTCCTGTACATACTGTGAAACAGGCACATATGGACAGTAAAAATGCCTTATTCCTTCCCACTGTGCACCGTTTCTTTTTCTTTGTCTGTTTCACCAGGTCTGGATAAAATATATGAGCTCACGAACACTCCCACTCAATATGAGGTGCGGTTTGACTTGGGCCTGGGCTCAGAGAGGGCCTATGCTGTTTATGACAACTTTAGGATTGCTTCGGTCAGGCAGAAGTTCAAACTCACTATTGGAAAATACAGCGGGACAGCAGGTGGGTCCTTTGATACTAAAGTTCTCTTCCATTTACAAGTTGTATGAAAGACTCAGACTCTGACATTTTCCCTCTAACACTTAACAGAAATAGGAGTTAAAGAGTAGACGAGAGGGCAGGGACAGCAATGAGAGTAAAGGGACTATATTCAGGCACTATAGACACTCCAACCATTGAGAGTAAATACACAACTATCACATGCAGAAGATGGGATATATCATTAAGAAACTTATATTGAGTTAGAAATAGCAGTAGCTATATGGAGAATATGGTTTCTGAAGAAAGCAGCATAAGGCAGCAGAATAAAACCTCTTTTTGGTCATTTGATGAAATGTCTTTCATCAAGGAGGCCGCAAAACGATATGCATAGGTGTTTTGAATTCATATCTGATGTTGATAATTGTTGATGTTCCTTAGGTGATGCTATGACCTACCATCAAGACCGATCCTGGACTACTATTGACTCAGATAATGACTTGGCTCTGGGGAACTGTGCCCTGACTCACCGCGGTGCCTGGTGGTACAAAAACTGTCACCTGGCCAACCTGAACGGCAAATGGGGCGACAACAGGCACAGTTTGGTAAGTGACCAGGGAGGCAGGATTGTTTTAATCATTGAAGGATTAATTGTCATGAAAATGTACATACATTTGCAATGTTGTTTGCTAGTATAGTGGTGGTTGTTTCAGTTATCATATCCTTCTGCCCACATGTGACATCAATCCAGACACTAAACTTCAATAGATACGTAAATGTCCTGTGTGTTAGAATTAGTGACACGTGATGTGCAGATTACATGTGAGAGGACTCCTCTGCTCACCCCTTGCTTTCCTTAGCACGTCACGGAACTATGACCTTATCATATCAAAAAGGATGTCCTTCTTCTTTGGTTGCTTCATAACGTTCTAGTTAGTCTGTTTTCAATATGGTGGCCTCATTAGAACAAGGCCTAAAGCATATATAAAAGGCTTATTCTAAGGATCTAAAAACCAGACACTTTTTTAAGCTATTACACGTATACAAACAAGGCCACACGGGTGGCGTAGTCGTAGGGCACTACACCAGCGTAGTAGCACTCGATCACTGTCACAACCCGGGTTTGTGACCCGGTCGGGACCAAGGGCCTTTTTTGCATGTTCTCCCTGTGTGTGCGTGGGTTTTCTCCGGGTTCTCCGGTTTCCTCTCACAGTCCAAAAACAAACAAATATGGGGATTAGGTAATTTGGACACTCTAAACTGACTGTTGGTGTGAGAGTGCATGGTTGTTCGTCTCTATGTGTCCCTGTGATGGACTGGAGATCTGTCCAGGGTGTACCCCGCCTTTCGCCCTATGTCAGCTGAGAGTGGCACAGCTCCCCCCGTGGCCCTCATATGGAGGATAAAGTGGTAGAAGATGGATGTATACCAATAAGCTTATTTCATTTCTGCAATTAAACCCTTCAAAATGTGAGTCAACATTTAATTTCAAGTACAACACTGAAAAAAGGACTCTGGGCTTTTGGGTGTAATACGTGTTCACACCAGTAGGTGACAGTAATGGTATAACTTTGTGACACTGACCAAAGTTAAGGATCTTGGAAATTGGATTGTCAAACATCATTGGCTCACTCCATGTTCCCCTCTTCTCCATGTGATTCATAGTCATGAAGCTGTTTTAATCCCAGTGTCTACCATGATCCTCCTTAGCCCACAATGACTGTGAGGAAAGAAACGCTGTTACTAGTTGCACAACCACTACTCTTATAAGGATTGACAAGTGCTTAAGTAATATAACAACCACAGGTGACCGCATTGATCAAAAGTAATTATTTCAATCGTTCGTGCAGACAGAGTGCTGAGTGTGAGGCTGTTCTCAGGTCAGCCATCAAAGACAGTTTCACCGCGGCACATTTCTAGTTGTTTTGTTTTGGATTGAGGTGAGGTCCGAAAATGGCCTGAATCCATCAGCAGTGATAAGAAAACACATTTTTCACACCAGCTACAAAACCATAAGTGTTTTCACCAGGCTGAAAGGGTAACAACAACCGTTATTATGTCTAAAGAAGACTGATACTGAAGGAAATGCTGGGGCATTTGTTCTGCTTTTGTCAAGATTTTGTCCATAATATTGCAGCTGCAGATGTCTCCTGCAATGTTTGTCAGTGAAATGTAATAACGGTCAAAACAAGTTTGTACTGAAACTAGGCCAGAGGCTGGTATTTATTAGTGTTTGTCATCTTGTCTGTCCATCACACTGCCTGCCTTTCTTTGACTCCCCGCCTCGGCTCACTGTGTCTCACTTCCCTAACAAACCATCTCCTATTTTCCCCACATTTCGTCTTTTCTTCTATTCTTCGTTCCTTGCTCCACTCTCTTCCCTCCTCATTTTGTTGTCAGGGCGTGAATTGGGAGCCATGGAAGGGCCATCTGACGACCCTCGACTTCACAGAGATGAAGATCCGACCTGTGGGAGCCTTGTCCAGCAGGAAGAGGCGATCATTGTTGGCCAGAGAGAAAAGCAGAAGTATGAACCTCAAAAAGAATTAGAACAGTAGTTTCTTGTGAAACCACAACAGCTGTCTTTAGCCACATTAACCTGCCATCACACTAGACTGGAATAAATCTACTCTTTTTAACGTAGCTTTGGTTCAGTGCTCACACAGGATCCCCTCTGGTCTTCATGCCTCTCAACAGTATGCACACCTTTTCATTGGGTGTGGGGCATTGACTTGCAAATAACATTCGGGTTCAGTGTGCCTGTGGGGAGACGGCAAATGTGAAACGTCCTTTGAGTTGATATGAAGTGAACATGTATTTTTTAGAGAAACAAGTCCTGTTTTGCTGATCCTGATTCAAACATCAAGCATAAATCAGGAAACACAGCCCAGGACATTTGTATTATATTTGTTAGTATTTGTTGAAATCATGTTTTTTTTTTGAATAATGTGTGTAGCAACTTAGCCTGTGTATAAGAGTATTGTCCTAGTAACATAAATATTTGAAACAGTAGTAAAGATGGTTTGTGTGTTTTGTTTTAAATCACGTACTGATGACTAGCGAGTCAGTATCCTGGTTTTATAGATCGGGAAGTTGTCTCAATAACTGTCACATCCCATTAGTTTGCATGGGACAAGCAACGGACTAACAGTGGATGCTGTCGGGATCGGCCATATTGCTCCTGCTTTATATTCATACGATTAGGACAGCACATATCAATCAATGTGATGGGCCCGCATCAAACGTCAATAACAATGATGTTTGTTTGCCCCGTCTTTACAAAATTAATGACCACGTCCCTGTTTTCAATCTGTAAAGCTGACAAAGGTTATTAATACTGGTTTGACTCTGGCTTTATATCATAGTTACTCATTTTTTTTACACTTATATCGGTCGGTTTACGTGACGTGGGCCGAGAGCATCAATCAAGATGCTAATCTGCCATAACTGTTTTACAGTCCCTGCTCCTCATAAATTGTGTGTTTCCTGGCATTGTTTTCTTGTTAAGACTTCATGGGTCATGGCACTTTATTCCAGCCAATATTTAAAAAGGCTTTTCAAGGACAGAAATGAGGACCTACACTCTGGAATTAAAAATGTGCAAATGAATATAGTTTGTCATTAGTCATTGTTGTCAAGCTCTTTCATATTCAAGGCCCATAATTCCAACAGTAAATGAAAAATTAAGTTTTATTTCGTGGAGACAATGTCATTTCCCTTGGATAAACAGTGCGTTATGTAAAAAAAAAAAAATTACCACTTCTTCAACAGCTTAACGAAATGTATCTGAATTTTTTTCTCCACATATTGTAACCAGAAGGTTCAGGGTGGCACACGGGATCTTACCATAAACTAAGAACAAAGATGTATATATGCAGTAGTTTGCAACACTACATGCTTTAGTAAATGGCCTCTATTTATAAAGCAAATTTCTAGTCTTAATGACCACTCTAAACTCTTTACACTACAGTTTTGCCACTGATTCACACAGCACGTCCACTGTAAATGCAGTGCTTTGTCGAAAACACATCTATCGTGCCCTTTCATGCACTTCCAGCACAGCAACCAAGAGCAATTTGGGGTTAAGTGTGTTGCCCAGGGACACACTGGCATGTATGGTAGTGAGACCATGGATCCAATCGTGACTTTCCGCGTCGAAACGCGACCCCGCTCTCTCGCTAAGCACAGCTGCCTGTGTGAGTTCAGTCTCTCCGTGGGGGGACAATAAACATTTTGTACGGTATGAGGTCACTGCATGTGCGACAACACTGAGAGCGGAAATCAAGTCAATCTGGGGATCGGCCATCATTAGGATTCCTCACCGTGTGAGAAGCGGGGACTTTGATGTGTTTCATGGTCATCCTGCCACTGTTTGTTCCAGTACTCCAGTTTTGATCACAGACACGGACCAACAGCATTAACATCACCATCCCCAGATCCCTGAGCTGTCATGGATATTGAACAAGATATTCAGACGATCCTCAGCTTTAGTTTAATGATCTGCGTTAAGGTCAGGGTCTCCTCACAAAGCTGAGCTGCATTTTTATTTTAACCCATAACCCAAGGACAACTTCAAGAGCACCACAGTAGTGTTCACAAGTCGATGGAGGCTTCTCACTATGAAATATAAATCTATTATGCAACGCGTGTGATAGCTGACAGCTGATAGTGACATTGCTCAATACGTTTCTCGACACTGTGACTCAATTTCTCAAAACTCTGAGCACTAATTCAATAGAGTTGACGACATTGTTAAACTGCCACAAATCCCTTGTGAAGCGAAACACAGCTCTCACCACCATGTTCTCTCTTTTTAAAAGTGGATTCCTTCCACCAAAACAGCAACACTCATTTTATAACTACGTCTTGCATCAACGCACTACCATCAAAAATGTTGGGGTTTTTTTCCGATGCAACTGAGTTTTGTGTCACGTTGTTGATACATACTGTATAGACGTTTGTGTGTATGAAATGCTGAAAAAGTTACAACTCGCCTCAGCTGATTTAATCAGTTTAAAACCCCAGTCAAGTTACGACACAGTACATGACTTTTAGCTCACTTGAGTTGAGTAACTGCACTTTCAGGAACTGATGACTGTTTACCGTCTGGTTTCTTAATCGTTTCCCAGTTCTCATAATCTGTAGATGGCAACAGCACACTTACAGTCTGGACAAGTGCTGTTTTAACACAACAGCTAAAAATACAAGCAGCACACGATGCCGTTTCAACTACCAATAAATAGATACAGAAATGAGATACAAATCTATTCAGATTATACCACAGCATTTTGGAAAGTTCTTCCCATGCACTCAGTCCTCCCAAATGACAAATGAAGAAATAAAAAAAGAAACTTTTTTTTTTAGCGTTTAGTCATCCAAATCAAATAAGAGTGTGTGAAGCCTGCTGCCTGAAATTTGGCAGCAAATATTTCTAGCGTGGCATTTCATTTCAACTTTGAATTGAAATGTCTCACGAACGCTCATTGATGCGAAAGGCCTTTTCAGCCACAGTGATTGCAAATTACTTAAAGGAGATTGGTTCCTGCCATTGCTCTGCAAGGCAAGTGGTTCGCTTAGTGCCAGGATGAAGAGAGGGGAGAAAGAGCAGTCTCCTCTCCCACTCCCTCTCCAAATATATATATATATATATATATATATATATATATATATATATATATATATATATATATATATATATATATATACACATATATATATATATATATATATATATATACATATATATACATATATATAAATATACAGTAGAGTGGGAGTTTGCAGACATGTGCCATATACTGTGTAGGTCTGTGTCTCTTGGCTTAACACTTACATCTTGGGTCCAGTGTGATGTTGTTTTTCCATGACACAACCTGGTAATGCGGCAACAAGGGAGTATTTGTCTTAAGGGGCGGAGTGTGAGTCATTCATGGAAAGACAGAAATAGTGACCAGAGTGGAGAGAAGAGAAGAGAAGAGAAGAGAAGAGAAGAGAAGAGAAGAGAAGAGAACGTAAACTTCATGGTATCTGTGCCTCCTCAGCCACATTTTGAAGTGTTAATGCATTTCTATCATGTTTATATGTGTTTGAATTCCATATTAAAGTCACTGTGATTGTTGTTTACAGTTTATCTCACGTCGGATAAACACGACAGTGATGGGCAAATTTGTCAGGAAGGTGTGGACAAACCTCCTGATCACACACAAGATCACATCGCTGTGAACCACAGCGTGAAATGACAACACTGTGGAAGTTAATACTCACAGGGCCTTCACAAATAAATAAACAAACATGGTTACATGCTGGGATTAAAGATTTTATGCTAATGCTTTTGACGGCACTGAACAGCTCATGCAGGTTAAAAACCGGGATCCACGAGACAGAACAAATTTCCCAGAGCACATGTCTGTGCCTTAATGTTGTTAAAATGATTAGCTCTTCAGCCAAACTGATTACTGGCATCAAAGATTGCTCTGCTACAGCCACCGAAACACAGATTTCCGTGAAGATCACTTGAGGCAGCAGAGATTATTAATAGCGTTGTCTACGCAACTTTTAGATTTGTTTGCTCAGAGTAAACTTTCGCTCCATCCCTGGGATTAAGTTACTCCCTAATTTATTCTCATGGTGGTTGGTGAAGAAAAGAAAAACAATTTGATGTCATGCTGTATGTAAATGCACCACAAACTACTGTATGTTTCTTCTGCCGCCTGTATGTATATCAGATTTGTTTCCTTTATTTAAGCACATTATCAGAATCTTGGCAGCCATTTTGAAAAAATGAGGCCTGTGTAATATGTTCACATGACTCATATCAAAAGTCAACAGCTCTGTTGACTTTGATTTCTATTAGGAATACAACGAAATTCCACAAAGATAGAAAAATACTTTATTTTTCTCCCTGTCATCTTCCATATTTGTTCTCCTTCATCATTGTATTGCTGTATGTCAGAAGAAATTATGCATGCAGAGCTATCAACATTGCCCCAGTCAGGCAAATAATTAAAAGAGAAAGAAAGAACTGCCTCACCTTTTTTTTTTTGTTTGTTTTCATCTGTGGAAAAAAACAAAATGTACAATGTCATGTATAATTGGACGGGATGAAAAAAGCAGTAGAGTCCAGGACGGTTGGTTTGCTGTTCAAACAGCGGATCCTCGCCGCACAGCGCACTGACACTGACACAAGCAGAAGGAAAAAACATATATATTTCATATTCTCCACCTCTTTGACTCCCTCGGCTGATTATAACCGATACGCGGCATACAAATAAATGTTCAAAGCAAGGGAAGTCGAAACAGGTTTTAACTCAACATGCTGCCTCACAGGTGCTGACAACGGAAAATATGAGCGGTGTGTGAACATGTTAACAGGAAACAAAGAGAAACCATTAATACAAGCAACACTTCAGCATCATTTACATTTATAGCACACGGGCTGTAAAAACACTCGAATATTGTATGATGAATTTTAAAATGTGTGATAGGATCAGTGACTGAGTCTGAGATTAGAAAAAAAAGTTAAAAATGATTCATGTTCGTGTGTGAATTGTTAAATATGTAAAAAAAAAGCAATTTTCCTCTGATGGAAACATTCAGCATGTCTTACCAAATACACTGTTACTGGGTTACTGGTGGCTGCTAGTAATATTATTACTATTGCTTTATCCAATTTTTATCATTGAGTTATTATCATCATGTCAATGCTGTGTAAATTGACTGTTTATCCGTCTGTGACAAAAACAAACCAAAGCAAATTGTTGAGCCAACACCTGAACATGTCACTGATCTTATCTCCTGGCAATCCTTCCTGTCTGGGCGGTTGCCCAAATTAGTCACTGTGCTTTGCTATACAGAGGCTTTGTTATTCGGCGAATTCAGCCCAGACGTGTGCAGTTTCTCTCTGTGAACCTGCAGCAGAAGAGACACAACCACACTTCCCACATGGGAATGTGTCTGTGAAAGCAGCAGTGATGAGTGGCTCCTATTTTCCCAGCAGTGCTCGAGCAAGAAGATCAACTCCAGCGCCAGTGTAAACTAATCCATAAAGATGATGATACTGCTGAGACACTTCTCCCTAATTGGGTTTTTGAGATGTCATCTGCTTAAAAAAATAAAATGAGCCTTCCAGCACCATCTACTCCAATCACTTCATTTGATTTATTCATGGTTTCTCTTCTTCTTCTTCTTCTTCTTCTTCATCTTGAACGTGTTAAGTTAAACCAGTTCAGCGCTGCTTTCGGATATTCTTGAAATCTCGTCCTCTTTAGCGCATCTCTAAGTTATATTTACATGCATAATTACACAGTGAGAGTGACTAACAAACAAAATAAATGATTATGTTTGTTCTCAGGCTCAATGTAATTAAAATGCTGCTGTCTTTTCTAGCATTACTGAGGCATAAAAACCTGAGCCTTTATTTATTAAACTGGTGAAAATGAGACTTAATGATGCTGTAAAGACACAACTTAAAAACTTTTTATGCTTGGTGAAAGCAATAATAGCACTTTTATCAGGCAGGTTGTTCTTTCTTTCTTTCTTTCTATCTTTCAGTGGGGGATAAATAACGTATATGAATTTGCTTTCAAAGTGCACTTTGTCATTCTGGTGAGCATTGACAGCACACTCATATACATTTTCAGTTTGTGCAGCAAAAAAACCTGCTTTTTCTACCTGGTTAACACCGGTGAGCCTTTTTTTGCATCGTCATTCTCTCGCTGCTGCTGCTCAAAATGAAAAAACACACTCGACTTCTGCTTGCGCTGCAACTTCTCTCAGATTAGGTGTTTCCGATGTGACTTCGCTGGCTTTGTAGAAGAAATACAACCATGAAATCAAAGCACAAACCACTTGTAGTACCTTGTGTTAGTAATGTGTTAATATTAACGGTGTCATGTCATCCCTGATTTCGCTTTAACCAACTTCAGAAAGCACTGGATCGCTCTTAAATTCTAGGAAGTCTGAGAAATAGCTTTCATGCTGTCACATCATTTTTTCAAATGGCTTTTACTATTACTGCTATTACATTTCCACCAAGCACAGCTTTTCAATAAATGCAGGCTCAAGAATCAACGTTGACGTAGCCGTTTAGTCGCGTTAATCAATACACTGAAAGATCAGTTTGGAAAGAGCAAAGATTCTAATTTTATTCTGTTTCACACATCCACTCACACCTTTGCAGTCTCTCTAACCCACAAGTGCAGATTTACACACACGCACATACGTACTTATGCTCTGTTTGCTGTATGAACAGCATCATATATGTAAAACCACAAAAAGCTGTAAACAATGGAATCAGATCTCCACATGAATCCAAACTCGCAAAACCCTGTGCGGTTCACGTGTTTCAACAGTAAACTGTACTCAAAAAAATGGACATAGCCTTCCAGTTTGAAAGTGAAACCAACAAAGAAGGACTCCACTGTTTGAATAGAAGTCTATGGGAACATTTGGTAAACAGTTAATGGTCTCAGTCACAAAGTTCTGCTCTTCTGACAAACTATTTCGTAAACTATTTGGAGGGAAACAGACGATAAAGTGTGCACATGGACACCGGTGTGATTAAAAGATGGTACTGTCCAATCGGAGCCCGGTTGCAGGTGATCGCCAGTTTCAAAAACTGACACGCCGCTGGTCAAATCGCAAACCTCAGGAGTTAGTTTTGCAGTTGGAGGGCTACATCCATTTTTACATTACAGTCTATGTTGTCATACTTTTCTGTGCCCATTACAACATGAAGTGCTTCCCAACAGTTTAAACAAGGTCTCCAGCCTCCGTCAAGTCTGAGCTCCACTGCACCAACTGTCCCAGGATCAGCTAAAAATGAATCACTACACCATAGTCAGTGCAACCCTGTCAGGTGTCATTGGCCCCGTCTTGACAGAGATCCATAAGTCTTCAGAGTTGGGTGAGTTTTTTTTCTTCTTCGTGTCCGACCTTGTGGTTGCCATGGCGTCTCTGCAGCAGCAGCAGCAGCAGCCGCAACAGCAGCTGTTGGCATGGCGACAGCAGCAGCAGTGGCAACACATGACCAAAGTAATGAGGAGGACCAGCAGTGGCAGTGTTAGGAGGACCACCAGACACACGGTGTTGTAAACCCCCTGGTTGTGTTTGTCCATGACAAAGGTCCATATTTGATGGAAAAAATCCCGAATGCTGTCAAATTTCTCATCCATGGCTTCAGAATACAGAAGTGTGACTTCTGCGTAACGGAGCCTGTGTGGCAGATATAAACTTTTAATGAATCGTTTCAGAAAGTTGTGAAGTTTACAAGACAGTAAACGAGCATAAAAAGCTGCTGGAGATTTCAAAGTAGTTGAGCCTCAGGTTTTAATTTGAGTCATATTAACTAATTAACCAACACTTTTAAAGTGGTACGATGTGAAGTGTTCAACAGCTGTCGGGCGGTGAATTTCATTTGCTTGTCTTCTGCTCCTCGAGATCTGTGCTCAAGCCTGTGTTGTTCTTATTAAACAGTCAGACTGGAAGTAGACGTGTCCCTGCTAAAAGGGTCTTTTAACGAAAGGCTGAGCATATTTTTAAATAAATCAAGAAGATGAGTTGTTTGAAACCCCTCAGTTACGATGATTATGATCCTCAGGGACAAGTTTTATTTCTTCATGCCACTCTCTCGATCTGTGTGCTTGCGGGTCGCCTCTTGTCCTCCAGCCTCTCGACTCTAGGTTTAGTTTAATCCAGCCGTGAAGAGGTGGTTCAATTTGGTCGTGTATCTGGAACAAAAACAACAACAACAAAAAAGACAGCGTGAACGTGGACAGAAATGTGGTTTCTAGCAGACAGCTCGTCTTCAAACCGCTTCTCTCCCTTCCCCTGCCTCCGATCCATCTTTCTCGGTCTTTAACATCTCAACTCCAGCTCTTGTCAATGTCAGCTTTAGATTTATTTTTTTATTTTTTTTGCAGCTCTCCTCTCATTAATACTGCAGAGTCTTTCAGGATTCAGGGCAGAGCTCTCGAAGAATCCCACTGTGGAGGACGGGGGTTAAGAGGTGGGGGGGAGGGGGGGGAGAAAATGAAACAAGCGAGAGGGAGAGTGTGTCTGAGGGAAGCAGAGACAGTTAGAGGTAACCAATCTCTCTAAGAGTCCCACTGAGACAGAAAGTGTGACAGAGCGTCAGAAAGAAAAAGAGATGGGAGAGAGAAACCTGCTGAAGGAGGTTCATTTGAATATATGCAGCTAATGGTTCCCACTGGAGACGATAGTTTTTGACCTAAGTTTGAATACGTTTCCGATTGTAAAATTGCCCACTGGCCTCAAATGAAGATTTATCTTAACAGTTCATCTAGAGAAGAAATCATAAGATAAGGTATTTTATCCAGTAAAGGTCTTTAAAAGAAAAGTCTGTCCTTTTATCTATGAGAGAATACTTTGACTGAGTCCAAGGCCTTAAGGCAACCATCTTTATATGAACAGTGTTAAACAATAATAGTATTTCTAATATATGTCCCCTCAGGTCTGTGTAACTCACGGCCACAAAGCTTCTTTATATTCTACTTGCTGCAGCATTTGTTTTTATCTCACATGCGGCTGCTTCAGAGATTGAGGAAGATGCACAAAAAAGAAAGAAAGATCTGGCATGGCTGTCACTGTGTCTTGCATCTCATGTGTGAAATTGGTTTACCCGCACACAGCTCGCTAACTTCAGCCCTCTTCATTTCCTCAACAGGAAGCCGGCCGTTTAAAGCTTAGCAGCAAGAGTCACCTGAAACGTCAGAGTTTCAAAACCAAATCAGCACATTTGAACTGTGCTGATTTTCATATGAAAGATAAAAGAGGGGCATTCACACATCGCAGCGGTGGGGTGTTTACGGCCTGCGAGGTGTCACAAGTGTTTTTCAATTTCAGACTTTTTTCTGTACATCATAGATGAACTGATGTGGCACGAGAAAGGAAGAACACTTAATGAACTCGTACTGGGCTGAGACAATAAAGTAACACAAATGTAATAATATACGAGATTGGCCCCTGAGTTAAGAAGGAGCCAGACAAAGTGGATTCCACAGTGGAAGGGATTTAGCATTTTGTGAAGGAGACATTAAATACGCTTGCTCTTCAACATTAGTTTTAACTCGATAGAGTAGAAAAAGAGGAAATAAATACGTCTGGTTTATAGCTAAACCAATCATGTGGGGATTTCAATAAGGTTTGGATGAAGTCACAAGGACAAAGCAAATGCTTTCTACATTCATATTTCTACAGTGTTGTTTTTCTCTGGATGGTTCAGTGTATAATGTGATGCAGGAGAAAAGATTGGACATGAAGCACATAAAGTTCCTTTCCTTATCGTACAATAGTTAGCACTTAATCCTTTAAAGTTCTATTATTATATTAAATGAATGGAGAATTATGTTCTGCAACTGTTGATCTTGAAACAGTTTACCGTATATACTGTATATACTGTATATACGGTAAATGTAATAAATAAGGTGCTAACCCTTTTTTCCATTACTATGTTAAAACGTGTATACAGAGGCTATAAGAATGTGCAATATAGAATATATATATAATAATATATACATGTAATCTGATGTAAAAATATATTTTTTTAATTTTCATCAACCTGAACAAAAAGTTAAAAGTTTAAATCAGATTGAATTTGGAAAAACGTCACTTGTCTCGTTTTTATGAACAAAAAGTAGTCTTTTTTGTGACTTTTGCACAATAATCGCTACACACATACAAAACGATACAAAATTAATCATAACTTTGAAATAAATGCATTTTTATAAAGCCTGAAGATGACCTATAAACACACACACACACCCAGGATGTCCATTTAAGGGGTTGTGTATTTTATTCCCGCTGCAATTTACCAAGGGTGCCCCAGCGGCACGGCTCTGTGCCGCGTGAGCACGAAGGGTTAAACTACCATTGATCACTGACTACACAGAGGACTGGATATTGTTGGGAGAAACATCAATTGTGATTATTCTCTGTGTCCTGTCCGTACGTTGTTGTGATGAGCCTGACTGAGCTGCAGCATCCTTGTTCACTCTCTGATCCCACTTACATTGTGAAAACATTGTCAGCATGACAAAGCGCAGTCAAACAACTGAATGTCTGTTTAAAAAAAACGGACAAAGGTGTGAGCTGTATGAAAGACAAGCCGACAAGTGTCCCAGTGTAAAAGCCAGACACGCACGTCACTTTTAAGTGTTGTGCTTAATAGTCCCTAACCCTAACCCAACAATGAAATCATTGAGAGTATCTGTACGCTGAATTACGTATATTGTGTTCACATGTTATTTATGTGCTCTTACACAAATGCCAGCCAAGGGTATTCACTGAATATTGATTTTTTTCTTGGGTGACTGGCCTCTTTGTCACCATTGTCATCGCGTTCCCACCTGTCACTTTTATAGAACTGTGAAAGTACCTTTTTCTTTATCTTGTTCACTCACTACATCACTTGAAGACACGCGTCTGAACCATAGACCATATATGGGCAGAGACTCTTCTGGCTTCCTCTGTGAAGTCAATCACAAAGTAAGAATGAATTGAATAGCAACCAGAGGGGAAAAACAAGTCATTTTAAATGGATGTCTATGGGAAAACAAGGAGTTAATGGTCTTAATGACTTGTTTCAAATCATCTTTAATACAACATGATGTTCATTTTTGTAAATGATGTTCCCATTTCGAGGAAAATTGTCAAATCATTTAGATGCAAAACCTTAACATGGCTCTGGACTAATTGTAATTTTGGAGGCTTAATAAAAGCGGTACGGGTTCCTGCCACTTGGTCGGAACTGAGGTTAATTTATCAAAGGTAAACAATAGAGAACATCATTTATAAACAAGACATAAATGTGTTTTCAAAAAAAACAAGATGGCCTTCTTGGTACATTTGAAATTTCAAATGGCGCTCCCTGGGCTTTAAATATCTCCTCACTTCATATCATCTCAGTGAGATGCATTTTCAGGACTCTCACTGAATGCTTTACTTTCTCATGACATTGTGATCTCCCGCAGCCATTCATATGCAGGAAAAGGCCTTTTCTGGGGCACACAAAGCCAGGAAGGGGCTGAGAAAAATGTTATGATTGCACTCAATGAGCCCCTGCTGCTTTTTAAAGGGACGACACTTGACCTAAAACGCAAAGTTGTGACAGAAGGCATGGCAGGAATGTTTAATGACTTGCCCCCAGCACATGTTCACGGCAGATCGTTCATCAGGCAGCTCTAATGTACTTGGTTTGATGGTGTACTTTGTCGCGAGTCGGCCGCCAAATGTAGTTAGATTACGATGTTTTCGTTTGCATGATGCAGCTGTTTCCATGCATGCCTTTTAATAATCGGGAGAAGTGCAGCTCTCAAGAACAAGCATGCAAGTCCATTACAGTCCAGACTTGCATCAACTCGATCCCGACGGAGCAAAATGAGCATTCCTACGGCACGAGCAGCAGCAGGAACAACAGTCTCTCTGATGAAACTGTCATGTGTAACAGTGTGAGGCAAATGTTCATGTTGTGATAAGGTCCATTGAGCAGAAACAACAGGAAGATACTCCGTGTGCACCAAATATACTGTTAAAATAATTAGCGTTAAACATTTAATTTCTACTATTTCCATACATTTGAATAGGAACATTTAAATAGATATCACTCTATCACTCTGACTTCTCTCTGAAACTTTTGCCAACTTTTCCATGAGTCACTGACAACAAATCATCAGCAGCTTGTACACAACAGTCAACAAAGTTTCAAAGCACTCGAAGATGCTGGCTCTAAATGAGTTTGGCCTCTTACCCCGCAGGCACTTGTGAAGTGGTCAGGTTTCCTCTCATGTGTAATCCAGTCAGCTGCTCAAACTTCTGCCGTTTCTGTTTTTTGGTGTCTCTGCTCTGTGCTTGTCCCCTTCACCCAAACATCTTGACAAGTCTTCACTTTCTGTTCCTGTTTCCCTCCGTACCCTTGTTTCCCATCCTCCTCCCACTCCTCCTCCCCCTCCTCCTCCTCCTCCTCTCTGTCTATTTGAGTGTGTGTTTTGGTCGCGGCGTCACTGCACCCTGCCCACTTTGTGTAAGAATGGGCCCTCTGTCTGTGCTTATGTGTTTCCTGTACGGCTCAGTGGATTCTTGTGGTTTTCTTTTCTTTACTCACACAAGCACCGAATGATGTCAAGCGGAGACGGAAAGATAGAGACAAAGGTGGAGCTGGGCCACAATTATAAGAAGCCATATAACAACTTACACATGCAAGTTATTGAGAGTTCATTGCACATACGTGTGCTAATCTGAAAGCCGTGCAACACCAGAGCAACTTGCAGTGGAAACATTTTACATAATGACATCATATTACGGCTGAAACACCCCACACCACCCGTCAAAGTGTGCGCGTGATAAGTAGCACCCAGTAAAAGACAGATACAAGTGAAGAGTGAGGTCATGTCCACACACACTGCCACAGGCAGCATGTGTGGTGCCCTTTCAGTTCAGTCAAGCCAAAGTGGATTTTAGTTCAAGTACAGGAATAAAGAAGAATGCATATTGCCAGCATTAAATTGCAGTCTTTGTATTCTCCTCTTCCCTAAAAGAGGGAAGTTGTGACGGGCACTCACACACACAGTATGACGTGAGCTGTCAGTTGGTGAAAATATCCAAATATTGTACATTATATAACAAGAACTTTGTGCAAAACAAAAAAAAAATAAAGATTACAAAAGAGAGCATTTCTCATATGCTACATATAAATCAGATCGCAAGTGTTATGTCACAAATCATTTTGTCATCGTGAAAACACTTTTTGTAGCTACAGGGTATGGTTAGCCTCACCATGTCTGCAAGTAACACACACACACACACACACACACACACACACACACACAGAGAGCTGGTGCTGTGTGACTGGCACCTAGAGCAAGTGTTGATTAATGACCTCAGTGTAGCAGAACTGTCCTTGAAGGAAACACTGCCTTACAGTAGATTATATGAAAAGGATCTCACCATATACATATATATACAGTATATATATACTGTATATATATACAGTTTCATGAATTTATTTTTTAAAATAATTCTGTTGAAGCATGGTTGAAAAGCAGTGTCTGACTTTTATTGGTTAAATTTCATAGAATTTTTATTTATTATTACTTTTGTCAGATTCAAATTATTTCTTTGACCATTGTGAGTTTTTCTTTCATTAACCGAAGGGTACCAACAATTTTGTCCATGTGTATATGTATATATATATGTATATATATATATATATATATATATATATATATATATATATACACACATATATATATATACACACACATATATATGTATATATTGATTGCAATTGATTGGGAATCTTCTCAGATACAAGAGAAAGTTGTTGTAACCGTCTTTTCAAATACTACTCAGAACAAATGAGCAATAGTTGTGCTGGATTTATTTTTCATATTCTAAGGACATATTTCACATGATATAAGGACTCGATTGTACCTTTCCTTCTCTCCGAAGGTAACTTATGTTCAGCTTACGCTGTGGTGACCCTCGTATGCGTCTCATTTCCTCCATGGAAACCTTTCTCTCCATTATGCTGTGTTGACCCTGTGCTATAATGGGCGTCGCTCCCATCTGGTTTATAGAAACCTTACTCTGAGCTGAGTTCGTCTAAAGCTCAGACAATATATCCCTTTATCCGACTCGAGTCTGTGGCTGAACAAATTGCAGGAAAGACCAGTGAGCTGGCACTGAATCACTGATCACACAGCCATGATAGCAAAAAGTGACAGTGACATTAGTGGAAGCATTAGCCACATGGAATTACAGGAGTGTCCAAACGGGCGTTGCAAATCACTGAGACCCACTGGCTCTGCCAACACACACTGAGATATGTGTGAGCCTGAGCCTGAGCCTTCCACTGTGAAACTTTGAATGTGAGTGCTAATAAAAAAGTGTCTAAAAGGTGTGCTGTAGTGGAATCTGACAAGCATCCAGAAATAGTCCACCAATAAAAGAAGTCGCCCCAGGGGTAAAAACCTTCGCTGTGATTCAGTTGTGTAACATGTTTGGACCCAGCGCTCTGAAAACAGGCACGAATGATGGAGAAAAACGTTTGCCTATATAAGGAATTCAATCTTGCTCTATAAAAAAACCCCCAGTGAAACGGTTGGCATGTAAACATGTAAGCTTTTGCGAGGACACCTAATTGCCCACTCCAGCGCTGAGGTTACTCTGTGCTATTAGAATTACGTCATCATCTCAGCATAGTTGTCCCGTGACATGTTTTAAACCTATTTTCTTGGCTTGTGAAGAACAGATGTTTGCTCTCTGTAGCAAAAATGTGATGCCGTCAACTTCCTTTTTTTTCCTAAATGGCTACATTTTAATCAGAGGGGATTTTCTACCTTCCGCTATGCTTCCCAGTATTTCCAAATACAGAAAGAGAAACATGAGACACTGTGGGAAATGACTTCCTTTCCTGCTGAGAGTTGGAAGATTAATACCACACTCATTTCTCTATTGTAAATAAGAAACTTGAAGTCTTAGTTGCATAAAAGTTTCAGTATCTTTGCACAAAAACAGAGCACAGGAGAAAACTGTGAGCTGTATAAATTCTCCCTGAGAGCAATGTTTAACACTCACTCACCAAAGTGTCGCCATCAATCAAAAACTTTAGATTTGCAACATTATCAACTTAAAACACAAATATGATTATAAATGATAGAATATGATGTGGCATTAGTTAGATTTAAAAGAACCTTTGATTAACTAGTTGTAGCTTTGATTAATTAGTTATAGCTGATGATATTAATCTAGATCTGCTTTGAGTCAATAAGTCTCTAAAAAAAGAGAGACCCGGCCAAGAGAGGGCGTGACCATTTTTAAAATGACAATCATGACACAAACAAAGACAAATACTGTACCACACACTGTAAAAATATAATATACAACATAAAACACAATAAAAAGTCAAGACACATAAAAAGACGAGAATAAAATAAGGCGCCGTATTAGAAACAATCAATTTTTAGCCTACATTTTTGTATATAAATTCCCCAAAATGATCAATTGTGACATTTTGAGCAGCACAAGTTCACCATCATTTAAGTGTAGGTTTGGATCATTTTGGTTTCTGCGCATGCATGAACACAGATGCATGGGAATCAAACCATGCATAAAGAGCACGGTAATGTGCACAATTTCCAAGACCAGTAATAAAACACAGATGATCCACAGCATCCTTCTGCAAAAGGTAAAAGCCTCCGTTTAAATTTCCTACAGACGTACACACAGTACGATGTGACCTTTTCAGTATAAACTCCTCATCAGTAGAATGGGTGGCAATTTTTGATGTTTGAGAATATCACGTCTAACGACTGCTAAAGATATTCAGTGATACATTACGAATGCTGTGTCATTATCTCTCACAGACAGACTTGGACTGTTGCTTCCTGCAAATAATAAATGTGACAGTTGTGTCGTCGTATGTGGGTCACGGGTAAACAACAAGAGTTTGAACACCAACTCTCTTTTAATAGATTCTCCCTGATCACACAAGAGATTGATGTTGACTTCACTCAAAACATGAAGTGATCATTCCAGAAAATGGCTTTCACCCTTTGTTAACCATCATTGTGAAGTAAAATAGCACAATTCTGCATATAACTCATATGATTGAGCTATGACTTGTTTTCAAGTTTGAAGTTGGGATGATAAACCTTTTCTTTGAGTTTTTTGTTTGTTTGTTTGTTTGTTTGTTTGTCGAGCATTCAGACCGACATTCCTGACATTCCCTGGTTTTCCCCCCAATCCTTTCACGACCAAAAACTAACACGCCATTTCAGTATGAATTCAGTTCAGGCAATTCAGACTGTGCACTGATGCGTGCATGCGTGCACTGAATTCAGGCTAATACACTCTCTCAAATGGCGAATGTGCCCACACACACACACACACACACACACACACAAATGTAACATCACAAACTCTGCTCCGAACACTGCAGTCTAAAATCTTGAGCTTGTGACACTGTTTTTCCTGCAGGTGATGTGATAAAGTGGTGAAGCTTCTCTCTGCTGGACTCGTCCCTCGGGTCACTGTAGCCCTGAGAGACACTTTCATATGTGTGTCAACTCTCATATTCGAGCGGCTCCTGGGCAGCACTGATGGCACAGAGCAAAAAAAAAACAACTCTATTTCCTATGTGGCCTTAAATCATGAACAGGTAACAGAAAATCATCTCTTTGGATTGGGAAAAAGAAACTTTGAAGAAACACCGTGTGGTGAATCGAGCACTTACATTCTTTACGGGTATCATTTCTGTAACACATAGACATGTAAGACATAGAAAGGCTTGATAAGCATTACGTGTGGTCATTTAACAGACATTTATTTGTTCTAATCTCGCAGGCTGCAGGATCCAAATCCAGTTTTGAAGCTATTATTATTATTATTATTGTTATCATTATACACTACTGTAAATATTTACATATTTACAGTATTTTATACAACACAAGAATACAGCTGGCTTTAAATGCGATTTGAATTACAGTACAGAGCCTTGACATCGTCGATGTTGTAATTTGGCGCTATACAAACAAAAATTGAATTGAATCCAAAAGTTACACACTGCAGCTTTAATTACGAAACATGCATGGAATGGACCCTGGGATTGATATACTCAGACTATAGTTCTGCCTGGAAAAGTGAAGCCTTGAAAGCAGGACGAACAGTGCAGGGCGACTCTACTGTCAGTAAGCATTTTCTGAGGAGGTAATGGTCTCAGCTGGAGGAAAATATGTCGATTTTGTAAATAGTGGTCGCATTTAATTAGGTAAATTGAACACTCTAATTTGACCGTAGGTGTGAGAGTGTGAGTGGATGGTTGTTTGTCTCAGTGATGGACCACTCATCACTATGTCAGCTGAGATTGGGACAGCACCCCCCCCACCCCATTTAGTGGCAAATATGAGTGTACGCCAGTATGACTGGCAACTGCATCATGCAAGAGGGGCTTGGTTGCAAGTGGCATCTGTGAATTTCCATTTTCTAAAAGTCATAGCGCAGGTTAAATTGAAAATCTTGACGCTTCAGAAATGTCCATTTTCATATAGAGTGCATGGTTACATCATATCAAATGAAAGGACAGGGGGAGAACGAAGGGAACGAGCGAACAAGTTCCTGTCTTCATCCGGTGTTGTTTTTTTTTTTCCCTAGAACAGCTGTCAGTCAGACTGTTTCCTTGTCATAGCCTCACCGTCTGAACCAAAACACTCACAGCGTTTAGGTTCTGCGTGAGTAAAACAGCATGAGTATAAGCCACTGGAGGGAGTGGAGACTCTGAGTAAGTCGAGGGCATAATTGGCCAGTAATTATTAGTGATGAAAAAAGAAACTCAGTCTCATTAAACAGCGTTTTAATTTCAGTGCAGTTGTTCATTAACTGCAGGTGTTCAAGACGATGATGAATGACCGAACGGATGCTTGGATTGATCAGTCCAATAATAGGCGTTTTGTCTCTCTCTTGTGATCACTGATACGGCTCAGGTAGAAGGACTAGATGTTCAACCAGCAGCACACTCCTCCTCCTCCTCCTCCTCCTCAATTCCACTGAGGTCGTCAAATCACCCTTGCACGTATCTCTGATTTATGAAGCTCAGCGCAGTCTCCCGCTCTCCAACTCATGCTCCTCTGAGCATCAATAAATGCCTGATGAAAATCAAGCTGTTCACTGGCCGGTGGCCCAATTAAGCTGTGGTGTTTACAACGCTATCACAGAGAGGGTCTAACTGGAAAATCTGTGTTGTACCTCCCTCTCACTCAGACGCCTGCCAGGGCCTGTTAACTTTCTGGATTCACTGAGATGTAAAGAGACACTTGGAGCGTATGGGAGACTGGGGAAGGCTCACAATGCTGCTTTATATCAACTTCACTCTGTCACCAGCTCTGTGCTCAGTCCTGCACAGAGACACGGAGACGTTACTTGATGGATGGCATGACGGGAGGAGAGGAAAAGTGAAAGCAACAATGCTTGTTGCTCCATTAAAGGTAGGGTGGAGCACATTTTTCTTTTCTACTGTATTGCTAAAAATCCTCTTCACAACCCGATTGTCATTGTCACAGAAATGAAACATGTCAGTCAGCTGTGGAGCGGACAGGCCTGTGAAAACACCATCCTGTGAAAACGCCATACGGCCTGAACAATTTCATTGGATGGCGATGCATCAATCAAACTGCCATCTGCCACGCACATACACCTCTTCGTGCACTCATCGCACATGCTCAGAAGTCAACGCCAGCGCTTATGCTAGCTTGCTAAATCCAACGAGACAGTTGCAGCAACGTTACGGCAGAAAAGGTGCCAACAACAGGTGCTGGTCACAAACGAAAGATGACTTTGGCGAAAGCTACCGCCAAGAAAAAAGGCTGATGCAGAGCGATCCAACACCAGATCATCATCAACTTGTCAATTGAACAAGTATTTAAAAACTTTACCGTAACGTACCGTAAAGTTAGCGATGCCGCGCAGAGCTCATGAATCCGTGTTTGTTGCGTGATTCCTGTGCTCTGGAGGTAAGTCTGAAGAAAGGGGCTTGGACTTTTGACTGTTTTTACAGGATCTCCAACTGTACCTTTAATAAAGCAGAAGTCAATTTATTTACACTTATAATGAAACCAAAAAAAGACATTTTCTGACATTCGTGCAGCTCTTTTGTTTAAATTCAGAATAAACATCAACAAAAGATCACTGAACACTGTGATTGTACTGTGGAGTTGGCATTTGCCATCGGTCAATAGAGTGTAAGTAGGGTGCAAGTTGAATTATTTTCACTTTAACCAAGACATCCTTCACCACATATTAATGACATGGAACTCTGGCTACAGAACCTCATCAAAATATCAAATTGATTAAATGACTCCGCCGTGCATGTGAAGTATTTTGTTTTGATAAAGAGTGAAGCAGAGCTTATCTCTGTGACCTTTACTACCAGTGATAATGTGCTGCTCATTTATTTGCCTGACTGTAATATATTCACAAACCTTGTGCAGCCTCATTATCTACTGAGCTGTTTGTGCTGACCAGACACTCCAATGGATAATTAATGGCTAATAAGAACACACATTAATTAAGCAGAGTCTTAAAACTGCTGCAATGAGGGTTTTTTTTTTTTCTTTTTTGAGGATCTGTTGTGATAATAATCTGTAGCTGTAATCATTAAGGTTTGTGTATATGTAGATTAGCATTCTTTTTCCTGCATGAATAAATCTTAAATTACAGTTTCAAATGGACAAGAACACAAAAGCAGACATTAATTATGAACATATGGTTTTGAATCACAGTGAAAAAGATTAGTAGTTTAGTCATTTCAATACTAAGCCACTTTATTCGGTACACCTCGTCAAATATCTAATCTGGGGAATCACATGGCAGCAACTCAATACATTTAAATACATTTAAATATGTAAAGTGCTGACCTGCTGAAGTTGAAGCGTCAGAATGAGGAAGGAAGGAGGCGTGGTTGGCTGTTGGTGTCAGATAAGATTTTTCACCCACATTCATCTCTGGGGGGTTTACAGAGAACGGTCTGTAAAGGAGAAAATATCCGGTGAATGGCAATTTCTAGGAGAAAATGTCAACCTATAGAGGGATCTATAGAATAAAGGAAGCAGTAGACGAATGTTGAAAGCTGCTTAAAATATCTGATACAAGACGACTCTCTATTGCATTATAAATGCTTTGTCTTACTGTCTGTATTATTATATGTGTTGTCTTGTGATGTTATTTGTTATTGTGAACGACTGGGTCTCAGCTGTAAAGGAGATTTTCATATTAAAGAGTCTTAACATTTTTTTAGTCAAGACATCGTAATTGAACTCAAATTCTTCTCCACAACGACTTATTTGAAGTCCATTAAATTGTAAAATTGTAATAGAGCGCGAATGTGTGAGCATGTGTGTGTGAGTACGAGTTTGCAGCAGGTTCATGTAGGTCTGCTCTGCCTCTGTGTGCAAGTGTAAATTATGTCCTGGAGCCAAACCACATGGGTGACGCCAGCACCTTTTCACTGCTGCTAATGATGTGAAATTAGAGGTGAAGTTGCTTTGAAATGTTTACGGCATGAAGTGTTTCATTATTTACGCGTACGAAAAAAAAAGGAGGAAGTAATCGTAACAACAGCTCAAACGAACACACACCAAACGAAGGGAAACACACGAGACACCCAATGTGACTGTTTTAATATTTTATTAATATGTAGAAAATGTAATAAAAAAGGAACTATATAGTACATGTTCAAACTAGAGCTAAATTTGACAGTAATATCCAAGGTTATCCAACGACAAATCCACTTATATGAGCTTTTCAAACTGTCAGAATCACAATTTTGTCAACATTTACATTTCCATGGCATGATTTCAATTTACTGACAGTAGTTGTATAACAAATGCCACCAAGCATCGTGGTAATATCAGTTAATCAACTTGTAAAAGTCAACCCCACGAGAAAAAAAAGAGAAAGAAATCATTTTGACTCCACAAAGGACCTGGTGTCATTATCAACCTTTTTTTTGTTTCTTACAATGTCGCCATCAGTCACCGAGTGACTGCAACATAAAGAGCAGTGAAATAAATGAGGGGGACATGTTTGTTTTCCAGTGACTGAGACTTGAGTTTTATACCCACATAACAAAGCTGAAGCGACACAGCTTCATATAATCCAAAACAGACAAAGATAAAACAAATGAGATTAAAAAGTACTTGCGCTTGCGTGACGCTAGAAGGAACACAGCCACATTATTCATAACACAAACAATATAATTCAGGCTCTGTCTCATCTTTTGTTTGTGATTGTTGCATTTATTTCAATTTAAAGTATTTCCTTTATTTTCTGAGAGCTCGCAATGAAAAGTAATATTGCTTTTAACACGCATGGGTGTGATGTCTGTCAACAATTAACAATTTTAATTAATGAAACACACGCATGAATTAATAAATAGTGGATTCACTTTGAAGGGATGTTAGGACGACTTGACTCGAACACTTTCCTTCTTGTGATTTCCTCATGATTGACAGAAACAGCGTAAACTCTCATATGCGTGTTATTGTTATTTTTTTTAAATAAAGGGCACCTTATTTTTAGCCATGAGACATATCCTAATATAATACTAATAACATTATGTTCCTTTTCTGTAAAGCTTCATGACCTTTGTTCCTTCAACAAAAATGCACCGAGGCAAACTTCATCCGAGTCGTTAATGAAATAAGTAAGTACACAGAGAATTCCCTACTCTACCATAAATCACTGTGGGAGATGGATTGCATGAGAGGCTCTGAAACAGTCACGTTGACACTGAACCATAAATCAGACCCGGGAAGTGTCGCACATTGAACTTGTTTGTTTCAAATCATATTTTAGTTTTTTTTCTTTTCTTTTTCTGGCTTTGAGGACCGACTCAACTTCATAGGAACCTGATAATCCATGTTGTCTTCTGTCTCACGAAACCCTTTCAGTTCTGAATCAAAGAAAATGGTCAAAGTAAAACACATTTTCCACCCGGTTCAAGTTTGCTGTTCAGTCAACATGCAGTAGGCTCCGTCCACCAGTGAACACAAAACTGGCTAAATATACAGAGGTTAAACGGACATGTTTTAGTGAGCTTTATGAGGAGTGTTTGATGTATAAAGGAGGGAAACACATCAAATGACACACTATCCTCTACTCTATCTACATGGGTATATTAGTAGTCGTTTAAAAGAGTGGAAAGATGCTACCGTTTAAAACAAGTTCTAACAAGAACATCGAATGAATAACATCCACAGTCACATGATACACGCCAGATTTGCTGGTTCGCTTCAATGAAAGGACTGAAATCTATAATAATGGAACTGAAATAGACAAGAATCAAATTCCCAGCTGATGAAAAAGGAAAAAAAAACCCCGAAATCAGCATTTGGAATATTGAACACATACCTGGCAAACTGTTGCTTGTAGCGATGGTGAAACTGATATCGAAGTGTCGTTGGACAATAGTCTATAGAGGAGAATTACAGTAGCCAGTCGTTTGTGTTCAAACTCAACAGTTGAATTGTTTGAGGAAAAACCAGAAAAAACAACACTTTGTGCAACAGCGTGAAGAGTGAATAAAATAAAATTGTTGGTGGGCACGCTGCAGATTATGGCCGCCCTATTAAAAAGAATACACTCGCTGCCATGTTTGCTGATTATGCCGTTTCATTGGGGAGCTTAGACAGCAAAGCAAGTCAAAGGACGGCACAAAGGAAAGAGGCTTGGCTGCTCTCCACCTACTGTTCTGCTTTCTTTGCTAAGTTCATTGCAGTTAGCAGGGGGAGAGGCTCAAATCTGCACAATGCCCACCCTGACTTTCTTTTTTTTGCGTCGAACTTAGTGTTCACATGGCCTATAGTAAAGCCCGGGGACATGATTAACATAAAAGTCTCTCAAGAGTGAGAATCTATTAAGAGAGGAGGGCGGAAAAAAAGAAAAGCTGCTGCAGTGACTTTGGTGACAGAATTGACTGGCATCTTTCCAAACAGCAGGCTCACTCTTAATTATGCAGCTCTTTGGTTAGACGTGACATCTATCAGCACCATCTCTGCAAGCAATCACAGCATCGACAACAGGGGTGAAATAGATGTTAAGTGTATGTCATTTGTTTGAAAGTCATATGAAATGCCACCGAACAACTTCGCAAATTAACCAAACTGAATGACCAACAGCGTTCACTGTGCTCCTACTCGTAGTGCAAATCCTGTCTCGTTTTTTCTTCATAAACCAAAACACGGATGTTCATTCTGCTTTAAAAAAAATGATCATCATTATCAGTAAAAACAGGCGTGGAAAGAAATAAAATAGACAGTCGTGAAGCTGTTGCTGGTGCAGTGCTTTGAGTGATGAGTCAGTTTTGCTTTTTGATGGTTATTTTCTCTTTATAGCCAGTATTCCTCATCGTGTTGTATGATTAAACTTAATACGCACTAAAAAAAAAAGTAAAACCCAAGGCATCAAATCATATTGATTAGATGGGACTTCTGTCACAATATCAGTTATAAAAATATATATATCTTACAGTTAAGGGTTTTTTAATGGCATATACAGTATCATTTTCATTAAAAGTGTTGTTATTTCATACAGATTAAAAATAACACCAGCTCTAGCACGCTTGAGCACATTCCTCAACGCCTTTCCTTTCCTTGCACCCCTGGGAAAGGCAAATCACAGACCAAATCACGGGGGGGTTGTGGGTTACAGCAAATAAGACCATTGTCATTCAAAGTATTCAATAAATTACATACAGCGTCTTCTATCATTCGGGTACAAGTCCAGCAGGGAGAGACAGCTAAAGCTGGACGGGAGTGAAGATAAACAGATTCCGGACATTGTTTCCCCTTTTGCTGTTACTGTAATTTTTATCACACCCATGCTTATCACAGCTTCTGATTGTTGGTGGTATTTTAATAATGTGTGGTGTTATTTTACAAATGAATATTAATAAAATATTAGTATTTTTCGCTTTTTTTTTTTTGTCGTCACAACCATTTTCTTCTTTGCAGGCTTAATAAAGACCCTCAGAACTGTTAACATGCTGTGCTGTCAGTGAGGCACACTGAACACTCGCTTCTAAACATTGTCCGAACTCCATTTATCCAGACAGTGGGGGGAGGGGGAGGGGGAGGGGGGGTGGAGGCGGTTTGTTTATACGGGAGCGGACCGCCTCCTCTTGCTGCTGATGCTACGGTAGTTGAACGGCCTCATCTTCATCTCTACAAAGGGGATGGAGAACTCGTGGCCCTTCCAGTGGTACCAGTTGATACCCTGCCAGAGAGTGAGAGAACAGTTTGAGAAGCTGCTCAAATCAAAGGCAGGGCAAAGTGTTTGAAAGTGGCTGGAAATATAAAATAACAGTCTGAAGATGGCAGTGTTTTATTTTCACTCCAGTGTGTTTTGCTGTCTCGCTCGGAGGAAGCGGGCACAGCGGTAAGGCAGAAATGCAGATTAAAGAGGAAGCACAATAATGAGCTTGGTGCAATTACAGTCTCACTCCGGTCCTGTAATACATGTCACCATTAAAACCCTCCGGTACGAAGCTCCACACCAAGTCGCAATGTGTTTTCTCCCATCGCTCTCTGCTCCCACTTGGTCTTATTTCATGTCATCAAAAGACCAAGAGAAAGGCACGGAGCACAGCGAGAGCAGCAGCGATGCCTTTTGTAGCTCGACCTACCTAATCACACCTTCACACAACACCTCGCTTTCTGTCTCTTTTTTCTCCCTTCTCTGTCAAGCTGAGAGAGAGAGAGAGAGCGCTACATCACACAATGCGGACAAACTCTCAACTCTCACTCCCTCCTCACCTGTACGGACTGAACAAAAACATGTTCATTTCACTCAAAGCTTCTTTTTGTTTTTTTGACTTGAATATAAACTTGTGGACATGAGAGTGTTGGATATCAAGATGAAAAAGAAACACATCACAGATTCTGTGAGGATGCAACACATTTTTGCTGTAATTAAAATTGGCACGTGACACAGTTTTGCCCTTTCAGTACGCATTAGCTCCACCATCAAACCAATCAGTGTAATTAAGTATGGAAATGGATGTCTGTCGTTGGGTAATATAATTCTGAAATCATTTAATCACGGTGCTGTAATTGTGCCGGAGGAATTTTCACTAGAATGTCAAAGTTAGGTGTCAAAATGCCAACCGGCCATGACAGCACTGAACGAGAGTTCAGTTAAGTTCATGTTAAAACACATCTGTAACTGTTAATAAAACACATTCAAAGCAAAATGAAGTGTGTGTTGGCAGATATTGAGTATGTTTGTATAATGTAAAATATGTTGGGTTTATGCAACCTCGGGTTAAGCTGGAATCTCTGTATTTAGCAAGGGTCTCGCTTTACAGAGGCTGCCATCTTGTGCCACCAGCTTTCTACGGCAGCCCGAAATGGACAAACCAGCCAGAGGTTGGATGGTTGTGATGGGGAAGTGAATGACATGAGTGCACACTACACCCACATAAACGCCTGATGCATAAACCAACGAAGGAGGAGGAAACAAAGGAGTCAAAGGCTAATTACCATCAAAACCTTTACAGTTCGGCTTTATATAATGTCCCTGTCTGATGACATCACACATGATCTGACTTACTGAGTACAGCACACGTTTACTCAAGGAAAACAGCGTCATTTAAGCAAATAAAAAAATAATGAAGTGTAGCATTAATAGAGCTGTCAATCTGCCAGTTGATAATAAAGCTGTAGCAATTAACCATAGTTGACATCAGTGGTGCAGACCTGGTTAATCCTTTACCACGGAGCGTATCAAAGACGACACGTTGCATTACTGTAATTACGCCTCGGGAAAAAGGAAGCCCGCAAATCACCAGAGAGGAGAGAGTTGGAAAAACACCTGTACATAGTTTCTGTTGTTTGGCCTCAACTTTTACCTTTGGGGTAACTCAAACAAATGTTATTTTAAATATGTGTTATACTGTTCAAACTTAACACAAATAATCTGGTGGTCGTGTACAACTAAAGTGTTTTTTCTCAATAAAAAGGGTTTTGTTTTTTTTCATTTTAAATTGTTAATACACTATTTTTACATGCAGTAAATTATAAATAACTCCCAGACATCGAAAGTTATTCTGGAAAAATGAGCAAAAGACATTTTTCTGGCCCTTTTATGGTTAAAATAAGCAAAAAAAATAGTCCAGACGGACATTTTGAGGCTTAGGTATTAAAGGATTAATACTATTCTTTAGTGCTGCATGTCCTTAAACGAATATTTCAATGATCACGAATCATTTCACACACAAAGTCTGGATCTGTTGGAGCTGCTGGACCCACAATATCTCCCCCCAAGAGGAAGGTTAGGGGTTTTATAATATATGCATACATGCACCCGTCCAACGTAAGCCACGGACAGAATATCATTTTACAGCAGATTCACTGTCTACAGTTGATGCAATAACTAGATGACTGACCTGACTATGTCTGGATTCACCGTATTTTCCATTAAGGTTGGCTCGGTGGCAGTTCTTGTACCACCAAGCTCCTTTGTAAGACAAGGCACAGTTAGTGACGGCGATGTCGTTGTCTCTGTCTTTTGTAGAGAAGGGACGACCCTGGTGGTAGCTCAGAGAGTCACCTGCAATCAGGGGGAGAAAGAGGGAGAGAGAGAGAGAGGCGCAGAGCTGTAAATATCAATGTATGATGGGCAACACTGGCGTGTGATCAGGGAACATAAATGATCAGGCAGGCAAGTCGGAAGGAAGGTGGAGAGGCATGAGAGGAACAAGGTGCTTCTGCAGGCGCTCTGAATGTATTTAAGAAGAGAGAATTATAATTACAAACATGAGGAGATGACAGGTAATTCTGCCATATGGTCGTGTTGAAAGACAGATGAGAGATACATGGAGAGCGAGGATGAGAGGAAATGCTGCAGTGGGGGGTTTCAGGCGGGGAGGAGGGGAAAAGATGGAGGGAAGGGAGAAAACATGAGAAAAAAGTGGCAGATGGCAGAAGGGAGATGGGTGAGGGTCCCCCCCCCTCCCCAACATTAAAGGTTAGGAAAAGCATAGATGGATGGATGGCCTCATTGACTACTTCTACAAAGTGAGTGGGTTGGTTGTGAGGGTTTCATCCACATAGCCTCATGAAAGGCAAGATAACACATGGAAAATATTATTAATATGGAAGATAATTAAAACTACATGACACAAGGTATGAGGAAGGAAAGGGGCTAAGAAAAAAAAGTAAAAAAAAAAAAAAGATGGAGGCAGTAATGCAACATTACAGATGGCAACTGCCATAAAACATCAACACCAACCACAAGGGCTGAACAATTAATCTTAATTTGAAACAACGCAATTGGCAAATCACATTTCAAGGTGGTCAAACAGAGTGACAAAAGTACAATAGCTGGATTAAAAAAAAAACTTTAGATGTTCATACGAGTCAACCTGACAATGTTTTTAAAACATTCTACTGTCTGAGAAGCTTTTCTTTATCTGTACTATTTATACCATTATCCCCATATTACATATTTGTCTAAAAAACAAACAGATAGTTACAATAATGAATTTAATATATATGTTTCTTTTACTAGCATGGCTGTTATGCTTCTGCCTTCTCCGTGTCAGTCGTGATGTAAAACACAGACACTCAAACAACGGTATTCATTGAGAAACACAGAGAGAGTCATGTGGAGCTGAAGTCAACTGACGATAGTTTGAATATAACTGACATATTGAAACATGACACAGTACATCTTTAACAATAATCTTAGATATCCAGATAGTTTTGTTTCAGCTTTAAGAACCACACACCTGCAGTGCCGTTGTACTCTCCTATCCTGAGCTTGTACAGATTTCTGGCATCTCCAATGGAGAACTTGTCATAATTGGCGTATACCGACTCTTGTCCGTCCTTCATGTCAATCCTCAGCTCGTAGCGTCCCTGAGCAGCAATCCTCTGGATGTTGTCCAGACCTGCAGAGAAACACAGCACACCACCTCACTTTGAGTTATACTGTAGATGCTGCACTGTATGTCAGACTCTAGAGTGTTTATGTTCCACTTACATCACCTCTCATTTATTTAATGACCAGGGAAAGATAGGATACAAATGTGTTATGTGCGATCCCCCATGGAGTTATGTAAGCTGCACTATGGGGTAATGTGATGATGAATCGGGGCTATTAACTGTTTCATTATCCTCCCCGAACTGCCCCAAAAATGAATGTAGGCCGTTTCAAATTTAAAGTCTTTGTCTCCAGATAATACGTTCACGGGAGTGAGATGGATGGACAGACGGACAGCAGAAAAACAAAACACTTTGCCTAAGGATGTCATCGCTGCAGAGGCATAAAAATGCAGTCGACACGTTTTCCGCACCCCGAGGATAAGTGACAAACACTGATTGTAAAAATGAGTTTGCGTTCAATAAAACTCCCCCTGAGCACCTTTAAGATAATGCAGCCTCAACACGCACGATGCAATTGTTGCTGCCCAGGGTCTCTCAATCACAGTAATAACAAAATGCCTAGTTTGACGACGTCTGGAGGCAGCACAGGATCATAGTAATGTCTGTGTTTGGTTCCCCTGTGCATTTGCGCTTTACTGGGACAGCTATCGGTTAGTAGAGACAGATAAGGTGGATGTTCAAAATGAAAGTGTCCCTTTACTTGAATAAAAATGCAGAATGTTGGGAACGTTTTTAGCTAATGTAACTGCATTGCTGAACAAAATACACAACATTAGCCATTTTAGGTATTTGAATACAAAAAATATAACTTACATACATTTCAATAAAACTTTAAGAGGAACATTTTACATTTCTTCATTTTTGTGATTTAGTGAAACGACCTCATCTGTCCTGTTACTTGGGGTAATAAGTAATAAATCATAAACACTACATCAGACGTGTTGGTCAGCTGGGTGTGTGGATGTGTCCAGAGAAGAGTAGTGGACACTGTCACCACCAGCAGCCCTGGAAATGCCACATGTAGCAGCTTTCAGAGATAGCTCTGTTTGTGGCTTTGCTCTCTATCTCTGAAGTGGCAGATATGAGGTTTGCTTGAACCCAGACAGGCAATAAGGCCCCAGACAGACCTGAGAGATTAGAACCACGTTCGCTATCAGATTATAACAAGCCCCTATTTGGACAAAGTCTCTTTCCCTGCTTAACCTCCAACAGGAACGTCAATTTTTTTCGTCTTCTTCCTCCAGAAACTGAGTGGGAAGAAAAATCCTCAAAACTTCACCGATAAGGGAAAAGGAAATAGAAATCTGGGAGAGTGGAGAAAACTGAGTCTGTAGTAATATGTCAATGGGTAGGAGATAAAATCTATTTTACAACCAAAAGCCACTTACAGTGGCAGGAGGAAAGCAATCGCTGTAATAAAATTGTTTGTACCAGCTCAAATTTATACTCTATAATAACACTGGATTATCAGCAATTACTGTAGCAGCCACGTTTTTACCCAACAGTTTTATAGGATTGGCCTGCTCTATTCCAAACAACAACAATTAAAACATGCAGTTTGACACACTATTGCAGTGTGGTGTTACTGGTATTTATCTTGTCACATTTTATTACTAGGTTTTCTCTCTCAAAAAGGTGGAGGGGTGTGGATTTGGAGAGTAAAGGGAATAGGATAATTATATATATATCACACACAGCCACCCTGGTTTCCCTGTTATTACATCATCAAGCTGACACTGTGTTCAGCATGAAACTGGCCGAGGTCAGTGAGGATGGAGAATAGATTGCCTGCGAGCGGCAATAAAAACGATCGCTCTCAAGCTGTAGCAGTTAATAATGAAAGCTTAATTTCCATATTCTTTACTGCTGCCCAGTGAAGTGCCTCTCCTTTTTTAGTTTGAGTGGATATAATATCGATGTTTATGGGTCCATACTGTCCACTGTATTGCAGTGATTAGCTAAATGTTGGTTATGACGGTTCTCCGGGGCGGCGACTGTGACCCGATCTGCAGAGGGGGAGTGAAGGTCAAATGGTTTGAAACTGTAATGACAATTAGTGTGACATTACCTTTTATTTGGACGTCATCATTTCCCCTGCCTTTATAAGACTTTTTTTCTTTTTAGTTTTTGTGTAATCCACTTACCGTTGTATTGTTTTGTTGCACATTATCTATACATGGTTTATTTCTGCTTTGGGTAGAGGCAGACGAGAACCTAGCAATCATACTTTGGGCCAAAACAAGCGTACTGAGACCCATTAGAGGTGGTGATTTAGATGTGATGAACTTATGGTGGGAAAATGATGTGACCTCAACGTGACCAAACTTATGAAGCATGCTCTGTAAGTTTGTAAAAACAGGTCCCCACAGCCGGGTCCACTTTGTATGCTGGGATGTGGAAGAGTAAAAACAGCACTCGCAATAGTAAACTGACTGTCTTACAGAGTTTCATAATGCAACTGTGTTCGCTGCTGGTATGTTATTTTTAATCCAGCATCATAGGGAGAAGCTCTTAATAGCTTTACACCCTGAGGTCACATTAAGCTGCTTTAATGCACTGAGAGGGTAGAGTACAAAAGAGGGAAACAGAGACCTCCTCGGGGTCAAACTACAAACCCTTGAGATGGTGGTGCCCTGGACTGTTGTACTGTAAAGTCAGATTATTGCTGATTCATCTTAAGTAGAAACAGGTCAGATGTCGTGCTGTACTCACTGACCTAGATGCGCGTGGACATCTTATGAGTACATTGCACAGCCATTAAAACTACCAGATAGGAGGTAAATCTGTGCTGGGATCATTTCTACACGCTGCGGAGTCGAGAAATACCTTCATTCTTTTTTTCAAAAAAATACTACCCTTATTCTACTAATACAAAGCTAAATCGGTGACGTATTCCTTTAAGGTGTCTTTTTACATAAGCACACAACACCAGTGTGGTCCATGCATGTTTGATCCCCAGTTTGCTACTGAAATACAAAAATAGGCAAATCACTGATTACACCAGCAGACAGAAAACATACGTTATGTGTATTTCTTGTGTAATAACAAAGTGTTAAGTGCTGCCTTTGAATGCTCTTCCTGTGGTTGTGTACAAGAGTAAGTGGGGCAGCATAGAATCTTACAAGGTATGGCTTTAAAAACCAAGTGACACAGCTTAAACACAAAATGACCAGGCATTATGTTGTCAGCCTCTATTCATGATGGGTTGAATCTAAAACTCTTGGCACATTTACTTAATTCAGTGTGCTTTAGTCACTAATGGACTAGAACGTGCAACAGCTATCTTGTCTTATAATCCAATATGTGTCAGCTGCAAAGCACCAGCCTTCCCTCGGTTATAATGTGGTTATAATGTGAAGCCATAACATTTCCTCCCAGTGTTATTTAATTTCTCTAATCAAAAAGTTTAGAAAACATTCTTCTCAAAGTCCTGATTCACTTGATGAAATATTCATGTAATATTTTCCTTTAATCATCTGCACCAAAAACAATAACGCAAAAACTGGTCTAGGAAGAACCATGACTCATTTGCACATTTTCTAATGAATATAATTATTGTTTTATAATGAGATTTAGAGAGGTGGGAGGAAAAAAAAACATTTAGTGTTCCATCAAAACAGCGAGGCTGTTCTCTTTTGTCTTTGGATCAGGCTGACACTTGAAACAATTAGCAATTCATTTCAGGGAAAGATGAGCTTTCGGAAATTCCATTAATGAATGGCATAGACTTTGTGAAGTCATGTGCTGAAAGATGAGATGAGAAAAAGCATAAAAGGTCTGGTGGCTTCATTCTCCATCATCATACAAAGTGGAAACTCTTCCAAGAAAGCATTTACTGCCCGCTAAAGATATTGGGAATATTGTAGCCCTCGATAAAAGAAAAGATGTATCAATTGGAACCAGATGAAAGCTAAGTCTCTCTATTGATTGCACCTATTAATTCCACTACAGTCATTGAGACAGTGTGCAGATAAAGAATGTAATACAGTTTTCAGAAAACTGGAACACAGATTGAACAAAACGAGTGGAAGGTTGCAGCTGAGCATCAGCCTATAGCTTATAGGGGCAGGTTAACAGGAAATTGAAGTGAGGCAAAGGCAAATCTAATCTTATCTTTCCATTATGTTGTACACCAATGAGTCAGCCAGTGTCATTTCAGTATCTTGAAGAAAACCTATGTAAAATGCAGACTCAGTTTGACTGGAGGAGGTATATTTCATAATCTTATCCCTGGGAGCAAAATCTTTAAAGATATATAAAGTTATTTTATGGAAAGATTGCTTGCTTTTTTTCCCCTTCCACTGACAATCTTCCAGTACATTAGGTTAGGTAGTGTGGTTCGCTACAGTCAGTTCATAACAATGCATTATACAGGACTTTGCATATATCAACCCCAGAGCAACATGTACTGCTGATTTAATCCCACAGAAGACAGAGGTACTAATAAACAGGATATTACCACAGCTGTGACTACTGTTGATGCATGGAGCAGGGATTGTACAATCTGTAATCGTGCTAATCTAAAATGCCAGCTGAACCAATCTACAGGAGCAAAGTTTTTGTAAGACTGATTCAACTTCACACCCACATTTATAAACATAGAGCCCAGGTTGAAAAAGGCTCGGACTAGAAAATACTGTCAGCGAAGGTTTTATCTAGAAAAAAAATGATCTCATTAGAGTCTCACCAAGCCAGAACTCATCCTCCAAGTTTCCAAAGCCAACCCGGTAGTCACTCCACTTCCTGGAAAAGTCTGTCAGGCCATTCTGACGACGCTGGAACACCTGCGAAACCGAAGTGATGGCACCACAAGTTCAAAAAAATAAGCAGTTGTTCAGACTAAAATAGCTGTTACCAAGTAATTTGACAGTGAAATTTCTCTTATACTCTCCTCCTACCTTTTCACCCACATTCACACGTTTGACAACAGTGCTATTAAAAGAGATGGTGTTATTTTCACAGGGACTTACGATCCACCCTCCTTCATCAGTGGTCATATCACAGTACACCTGCACTCCCTGGCTGGGGTCTCTGTTGATGTAAATTGTGTAGACACCACTCAGCGTCTCTCCATTCAGCAGGTGTTGGGCACAATTCTGAGGTGTTGCAAATAGACGACTCCCTGGAGAGGAGCAGAGTAGGAGTCGGTACAAGACCATATTTAGATCTCGAGCATAGAATTTGAAATGAGACGCAAGAATTTATTTGAATAATGTTGCTTGTAGTCACAACGTTTTTGCATCCTTGAACTAATTTTAATGCACATAACTAAACCGTCCTTCGCGTATGGCCGGCAGCTAATTTTAAATTCTTTTAAATACTTCTGTACGGAAGTATCTGCATGGAACTTTAGTTCTTTGTTGTTGTAATAGTTGGATGAGTTTACACACATAAGTGCACAATCCTCAACCACAACACAGTCTACTGCTATGTCCACAGGTTGATTGAAATAATGGATACTCATATTTATGTTTGAAATGTTCCCCTCAATTACATATGATTAGCAACTCTACGGTATCCCCTAACCCTCACTTGACCAACATCCAATTACAGGCTGAGGACAGTGGAGATTACACCAGACTGTTCAGCTCCATGATTGTAAATTACCACTCTGCAGGTGCAGTCTTGTGGGTCATATCTCTCACTATTCTGCAGCAAGTAAAGATGAAAATGGTGCCCGACAGTGGGGACCCATTATTATAGTTACTATAATGTGTGATGCATTGCACAAGGGGTAAACTAATTCATGAAGCCAAGAAAATGCTCGATATTCCAATAATTTCCAGGTACTCTTTTATATAATATATATACAATCACATTACATATGTGAGTAAAAGTGTGTGCATTGGGCATAGGTAATGAATACCAGTATTAAACAGACCCTAGGGCAAGACAATAAAGTCAATAAACTGTAACATTATTGTTTCTGCTAATAAAGATAATTAAGAAAATAGATTTCTTGCGCATTCCATCTCACAAACACTGTTTAAAACATTAGTTTGACTGCTCTTTGCTGTATGTTCATTACAGTGAGGTGCAGTACCTGTAGTGAAGGTGGTGGAGACTACAGCACTGGTGTCAAGTCCTCTCGCTGCCTGGAGCTTGACTGTGTACTCTGTGGTCTCAGCCAGTCCTTCTAGACGGATCCAAGTGTCCTCTGCATCCAGGATCAACTCCTAGCACACACACACACACACACACACACACACACACACACACACACACACACACACACACACACACACACACACACACACACACACACACACACACACACACACACACACACACACAGAAAATGAATTAACATACATAAGAAATTGCCTTCTATAATGTAATAAGAGAATTTGCTCGGTACAAACCAATGGGTAAAAATAAAATCCCTGCGAGTTGAAAAAGAGACACATTAAATTGCACTTGTAGTGTCAGAAAAAACCTGTGGTGACATTTATACATTGCATTAGCATCTGTTCCCCATTTGCTGACTTTATTACAGTTTTCACATATAAAACATGAGAAGCAAGAAAGGACAAGTGTAAATGGGTGAGGACCAGATAACAGACTGTTAGTGACTTGATTTTGAGTGAGAGTCACAAAGGCACATCGGAGTAAGTTTTTACAAATCCTCCTCTGTTGAGCATATTATAAAGAGTCAGGACATTTGACCATTTCTGACATCAGTTTATGACAGGAGTTTCTTAGGTATCACATAAATCCACCAGCAGGATGCTCAAAACCTTAACTTGTCAGTGTGTGTGTTTTTTGTGCATGTGTGTTCCAATTTTGCCTGAATACACATTAAATATGAACAAGTTAAAATGAAATATTCAGCCGGTTTGAGGGAAAAAAAATCATACATTTCCAGGCAATGTGTCCCTGTGAATTATGCAGGGAAGCAGCTGGTAAACGATGTCTCTCTGTCTCCAAGGAGCTGACATTTTCCCACTGGGTTTTCAGGGTCAAGATAAGATTTTTATTGCAAGCGAAACAGCCTCATCTTATCAGGTCTAATAACAAACCTTCATACACTCACCACAGATAGTGTTCGAGTGGTGTGCAGATGCCTGTTGGCCCTCGCGCATGTGTGTGAGTTATCGTCACACTCCGGAGATGCCGCGCATTCATTTACCAACGTAAATAAATGTTAATCAGAGAAGAAATTAATCATGCACGTTCTTTGAGCATGAAGTCAATTAACTCGGTGAGAGGGGAACCTGGCTGAACAGCTGTAAGTCTCATCAGAGTTAGAATACTGCTCATGGAATACAGCCATATTTTAAGCTGAGTCAGACCTCAAGTAGAGACAACTTGAGGAAAACCTCACAAGGACCATTTCGATTTCTGGCAGAAATATTAAAAGCATGAGTGGTGACTCATCAAAATACGGGACTTCTTCAAGCTGCTCACTGTCTCATAAAAAAAGCATTACCAAATAAAAAAAATGAAGTCATCACGTTGGATAAGATAACTAAGTCTAGTTGTCTGACCACATGCAAAGGAGATATGATGACGACTCTAATGCGATTATAAGCATACAAACATGATTCAAATGGAATTGTAACATGCCCATTACTGCATGTTGATGTAATCTAATGTATTTGTAAAAGCCACAATAGACAACAACTAAGCTTCTTCCAGGAACAAGGACAACACGACATAGAGCATTGGATAAACAGTAAAACTGTATGTAGAACTTTCTAGCAGGCAAAGCTATTTGTCTTTCATTCTATTTATCTGTTCATTGTTGTAACTGGTATCAAAGCACCATTGCCTTTAAAGTGCCTTTAAGGTGCATCGTCAAAGCCATGTTTTGTTATGTATTGCTTTCGTATGCGCCTTTGTAGATCTATCTATCATCAGAACCTGTACGACTTGTCGGTTTTATAACCTGACTGACTCTCTAACTGACTGAAGTAAGTGGATAACAAACTGTCTAATTGCTAACTTACTGCTGCTTAACCGTGTATGTGGAATAAACCTTTAGAAAGACAGTCGAGTTGTGCCCGCCGTACTTGTTCTGGTCACCCTTTCCAGAAGGGAGCATTGAGCTGGGAAGACCAGCCAGCAGAAATCTGGACAGTTATAAAACCGTTGTTGGCAACGTATCAGCGCAGTACGGACAGCCGAGCGGAGGACGACAATCGTGGAGCACCAGGACGCTGGTGAAGCGAATCAGTCGTGAATTACTAAAGAGCTGGAACAGAAGAGCCAACGCAGCCGTGAATAAGGTTGTGCACTTGGAATTCAGAGCTCTTCTGGGCGAAGAGCCTCACAGAGGATTAAAAGAAGTGCCGCAGCCGTGAATAAGGTTGTGAGGATTGCACAAGGAACAACGAGCTCTTCTGGGCGAAGAGCCTCACAGACTGTGACATTGACACGTCGACAGTTGGGGGCGTTGACATCCGTGTGCCACTCATAGACGTGTCGTTTGCAAAGAACTGAATCCTTTGAACCAAGTCACTGGCAACGAACCAGAGAGTCAAATCCTTTGAACAATTCCAATTCCGGAGTCCAAAGAACACAAAAATGGCAGACGACAAGCCAGACCTGGAAGACCTACAACGGAAGCGATCAAATGCACAGCGGAGCCTAACGACGCGTATAAACTGCCTTAATTTCAAGGCTGGTCGTCTAGGCACAGGAAAATTGTCGCAAGAGTTGGCAGGGTTGGAGAACGACTATGATACTTTCGTCTGCGCCTGCAGTGAATATATCGAAGAACTGGAACAAATAGACTCAACGGACGACAACTGTGAGTTAAGAGACACTCTGACAAAGAGGGACGCCATTGGGCAAAGGTACCATGAGACAATGGAAATGTTGTGGTTTAAGGATGCTGAGCCAGAAATAAGCACCCTTGTGGCACGGTTCAATTTAGCTTTCGACCAGGCCGAGGTACTCGGCAGGAAAAGTGCGCTACAGCAGTGTCAGCAAGAGGCCAGAAGGAAGGGACTGGATCAGGAACTCCAAGAACTCAGAGACGCTGTGTATGTTTGGAAAGACTATCGGCCATACGGGAAAGAAAAGTGGAGACTTCTTTTAACATTGGAAATTAAAAAGGAGGAACTGATGGATGAGTGGTCATGCCGCCGGGATAACAAACGGGGAGATGGGCATACCCGACCAGTAACTCGTGCTAGTACCACCCCACCTGTTCACACCCACTCAGCTATCAGGCAGGGCACCATTGCTGGCACCAGTCCCCCTCATCAACCTCCTCAACAGCCTCAACAACCTAATTATGGACCCACTGCCAGCTTTACTCAGCCTCCAACCCTCACCAGTACACCATGGCCACCGAGGTTTCACACTGCTCCCACCAACACCAGCATGGGACAAAGGGGAACTGTGCCCACCAGCAACTTTGGTACAGTCACAGGGGAAGAAGTCAGCTCTCAGTGGGCCCGACCCAAAGCAAAGATCACACCGATTAGCTTGCCTAAGATGTCTGGGAGCAGGACAGCTGACTGGGAGAGTATCCAGGTGCAAGCGGGTCCCACAGAGTCCATCGAAGAAAAGCAGAAGAGACTGAAGGGTCAAGTGACAGAGTTACAGAAAGTAACGGAAGTCAATGTCAAGAAGGTAGAGGAGCAGAGTAAACTGAGGGCCGAGATGCCTGAGCTGCTGAGCTCTGAAAAGACCCAAACTGCAGAGCTGCAGGAGACCTTGGTGCAAAATCAGGAGAATCTCACTGAGCTTCAGTCTGACTTCTACCAGAAAGAGTCAGAAGAGTCTACTCTGCATCAAGACCTCAAGGCACCAGAAGAAAGACTGAGCTTAGCACAGGAGGACTTGGCTACCAACACCACCCAACTCCTGCTAACCACACCACTGCTAACTCCAAACCAGACAGGTTTGGAGGCTCAGACAAAGGAACTGAAGAGAAGCCAAAGCTCATTGGAGCCAGAGCTCACTGAACAAGAGCAGAAGCACCTGGTGATACCGTCTTTAGAGAGCAGACTTTCTGAGAAAATGCTAACACAGTGGCTTGCGCATGTGAGCAGCCCCAAAAACTATGCCTTCCAGGGAAACCATTTCGAGAAGCTCTTATTGTTCCTGGCGCCTTTCCTGAAAGGCCAAAAGTCATTACTCACAGGAGTAAAGCTTTTGAAGTTCAGCCAGCCAATCCCCATTTACACTTCTGAGAGACCTAGCTACCATGAGAAGCCGGTCGACTGGAGGAGGATCCTTGAGGGAGTGGAGAAGATCCTGAAAGCAAGGGGCTTCTACCTCAAGCCCTGGGTCCGGTCTGGTCAAAGTGGGAGGAAGGACGAGGCAAAGCCTGACCAAATGACTCTCCTTACTAAAGGAGAAGTGGATGTAAAAGCACCAAACCCATTAACTCGTTGCGTCCTACTGAGCCAGATCACTGGATTGTACGACCCCATTGACCTAACAACACCTGTGAAGCAAAAAGGTGTGATTCTCGTGAGGAAGGCCTCCCAGGAGGCTGGCAAGTTCACTAAGGACACTTGGGATGAGTCCCTCTCTGACGAACTCCGGGGGAAAGCAATCGAGCTGTTCAAGGAGTACGCTCGCTTGGGGAGCATCAAGTTCAACAGAAGCCTCACACCCTCCGGCTGGAGGGGCGAGCCCTGGGGAATCACATTCTCTGACGGAAGCTGTGAATCTTACGGCGCCGTACTGTACCTGCGATGGGAAACGTCAGATGGTGTAGTTACCCGGTTGGTGGACTCAAAGGCCAAGTTAACCCCCTTGAACCAGAAAGGCGAAGCTGTCAAAGCTGAAATTTGTGGGGCTGTCTTCGCCACACGCCTGAAGGGATACATGCTGAAGCATGGAAGATTGGCTGTAGAAAAGTGGTACCACTTCATAGACAGTCAGACTGTGCTGGGAGCCATCCAGCGAGACAGTTACGGATTTCAAACATTCTTTGCAAATAGGGTCGGGAAGATCCAGAAGGCTGGGCCCGTAACTGATTGGTGGTGGATCCCAGGTGAAGTCAACGTCGCTGATCTCGTCACGAGAGGGTGTTCACCCAAGCGACTAGACGAAAACTCCGTGTGGCAGAAGGGTCCCGAGTTCCTGTCTAGTCCAGTGAAAGATTGGCCTATGGAATCTGCAGCAAAAGTGGCGGCTGATGCTAAAGAGACAGTGAGTAAACTCCAGAAGAAAGACTTTACAGCAGCTCTCATCAGAACCCAAGCGCAGAAGTTGTTAAATTCTGGCAGTGAAGGCCGGAATTTCACAGATGGAGATAGCAGGTCTCTAGCAGGGCTCCAGTTGGCAGGATATGAGACGAAATCGATCCCTGTCGAGACCAAGAAAGATGAGACACTGGGGGGAGCCACACTCATAGTCCGAGTGGGTCTGAAAAGGTACAACCCTCTAGCTAAGCTCTGTGGAGGGGTCAGTCACGCCCAAAAGGCTGTAAAGAAATGCGTTGCTCGTATAGGGAGAGCCCCTATTCCAGCAAAGTGGGAGGTAGAACTGACAGTGACCGAACTTGAAACTGCATTCCAAGATCCCCCTACGTCATCCCGCTACGTCATCAGAGACACTGTGAGGCGGGGAATAAAGAACAGACTCGTCGTCAACAAGGACGAAGCGTCGGGGCTCCTGCAGTGCTACGGCAGAGTCCAAGCCATCACCGGGGGAAACCCCGGAGTACCCCTGGTCCCATATAATGCCTGGATCAGCACCCTGCTCGCACGGGAAGCCCACGGAGCCAACCATGAAGGCGTCGCTGGCACACTCCTCAGAGTGAGGTCCAAAGCATGGGTAGTACAGGGGCCAAGAATTGCAAGAAGCATCATCGACTCCTGCGTGCACTGTCGAAAGACCAAGGCAAGGTTATGCAGGCAACAGATGAGTGAGCTTCCTAGTGAACGATCTGAACCAGCCGCACCGTTTGAGCTAACAGCACTGGATCTCTTTGGCCCACACGTTGTCAGAGACACTGTAAAGCGAAGAACAAAGATGAAAGTCTGGGGAGTAGTATTCAGTTGTATGGCTTCCAGGGCACTGCATGCTGACATCGTGGAAGACCTGTCAACGGACGGCTTCCTAAAGGCGTACCAGCGCTTCACAGCTCTCAGGGGCCACCCAAGAAAACTTTGGTCGGATCAAGGGACCAACTTTGTGGGCGCCAAGCCAGTTGTAAAGGAGCTCTATGAATTCCTGGACAACATCGACAAGGATCAAGTCCAGAAGAAAGCGACCGCTGCTGGGACCGAATGGGCGTGGGCGTTTCACCCAGCAGACTCTCCCCATCGAAACGGAGCAGCTGAAGCAGCAGTCCGTACACTCAAGAGAGCGTTGAGCAACATCGGGGTGGAAAGTCACCTGACAGCACTGGAGTTCCAGACTCTCCTCTACCTGGCAGCTAATCCGTCAAACGAAAGACCAATCGGCGCAAGAGTCCAGGTACAAGACGAGACTGTAGGAGTCGTCACTCCCAACTCACTTCTGCTTGGCCGTGCTGGGCCTAGCGGGGACTCTCGAGGGTTCGAATACCGGACTTACCCCGTTGCGCGCCTGAGAGCGGTCCAGATCAAGGTCGACAAGTTCTGGAAGCGGTGGAGCCAGCTGGCGGGCCCGGGCATCTTTGTTCGACAGAAGTGGCACACGCCTGCAAAGAACGTCACGGTGGGAGACTTAGTGTGGTTGGCTGACCAGAATGCACTGAGAGGCCAGGTTAGGCTCGGTCGAGTTGTGGAGGCCCATCCTGATGTGAAAGGCGTAGTACGAGATGTGAAAGTGAGGACGTGCCAAAGTTGTCCAGTTTCCAGTGGACAAGGTGGGAAAGGCAAAGACAAGGAGAACCGTCCCTCCACCATCCTTCACAGAGATGTCAGAAGGCTGGTGGTTCTGTTGCCAGTGGAGGAACAGAAATGGATTCCCCACCACATGATGGTGTGTTTCGGAAAAAGGGATCAAGACCCCCCCTCCACCATCCTCCACGAGAGGTGGTGGTGTGTTTCGGTAAAGGGCGTCACTGCGTCATCAAGGACAATGTGAAACCTTTATTTGTCATTTGTATCTGTTATTCATATCGTGTGTAATACGTTCATACTCCACGATGTAGCTTCATGTACCCATTTGAAAGTTAAAAAATTGTGTGTAATACGTTCATACCCTGCGATGTAGCTTTATGTACCCATTTGAAAGGTAAAAATTGTGTGTAACGCGTTCGTACCCAGCAATGTAGCCATTGCGGAAGGCAAAATTTGTGGTTGTTGTGGCCTACTTGGATTTAGGAATCAGTAGGCCAAGTGGGAGGTGTAGAACTTTCTAGCAGGCAAAGCTATTTGTCTTTCATTCTATTTATCTGTTCATTGTTGTAACTGGTATCAAAGCACCATTGCCTTTAAAGTGCCTTTAAGGTGCATCGTCAAAGCCATGTTTTGTTATGTATTGCTTTCGTATGCGCCTTTGTAGATCTATCTATCATCAGAACCTGTACGACTTGTCGGTTTTATAACCTGACTGACTCTCTAACTGACTGAAGTAAGTGGATAACAAACTGTCTAATTGCTAACTTACTGCTGCTTAACCGTGTATGTGGAATAAACCTTTAGAAAGACAGTCGAGTTGTGCCCGCCGTACTTGTTCTGGTCACCCTTTCCAGAAGGGAGCATTGAGCTGGGAAGACCAGCCAGCAGAAATCTGGACACTGTAATTAAAACTAGTCTGTTTGCTTGCATGTAAAATCTCATGAAGAGTTACAGTTACAGCCTTGTGCATGAGTGACACCCAATGGTCAACCTCACTACAGTACCAAACTTTCAAGGTTAGAGTGAAGAGTAATTTAATTTCTGTTTCTTTACAAGACACAAGTCTGTTCTGTGTGTGTGCTTATAATGTGACGTCATCGCTTTGGTCGGGCTGATTATCTGTTCGTATGTGAGCTGGTCCACACAAGCTCAAAGGACTTTTTGATTTTTTTTTCTTTCTTTCTTTGTGGCGGATAACAATAATAGTTACTTAAAAGGGGCATGAAATATCAGTGAGTGCTCTCACGACGACACAAAGGCCCAGCCTGTGTGTCTCTGTGTGTAAAACACATAATTGCCATTTTAAAGGGAGTCTTGCAAAGCATCATAGGGAATGGTTCCAGTCAATTTGTTAAAGGGTGCAATGTGCTGCACACAGATCTTACTAATGTGCTTTATTGTCATTACCCGGCCACATCAAAGGGTTTAATCAAAACAAAAATGTCTCTGTAGAGACACATAGAAGCCATGTCTCTGTTGGACAGTTTAACTGTGCAGCTCCCTTATGCTTACACGCTCCATATCAAGGTATTACAAGACTGAAAGATACATTTTGAACGATAAGGTTCTTGACACAAAGAGACTGCTGCATTCATTATGATTTAATAAAGAGTGTTTCACATTATCCAGTCTTAGTATAATTATTTGAATACATTTTGGAACAATATCTGTTTAAGAGGAAGTTTCAGTGTGTCCCACAGGAACTACAGAGATCATTGTATGATTTCAGGTGAGCGGATTAACCAAAGTACAGTTTATCTCCCTGACACATTTGCCGCTGTAGCTGGGAGACTGAACAAGATCCCGGGGATGTGTAGACTCATTCTGGTTGCAGTTAACATATCATAACATATCAACCATGGGTTTGTGAGTGCATCTGTTGTACGCGCAACGACAGACAGATGTAAGACCTGACAGCTGTGAGTGCTACTTACTTTTCGGTTGCCATCGGTCGATTTGTAAGTGAGCATGTAGTTGTCGATTTCTGCGATTGGTGGTTGCCAGGAGATAAGAGCGCTGCGGTGATTCACTTCACTGGCTGTCAGGTTCAGGGGTGTGTCCATGGCTGTGGGGACGATAAGAAAATAAACTTGAACTAAATTTAATTTGGCTGCAAACACTTTATTCAAAGTGGAATTTGAACTGATGACCTTCCTACAGCAAGGTCACAACAGTAACTACCAATCTGCAGTCAACATTGAAGCTACAACATACATATGTTTTTTTTTTTTTTAAGAAGTTATTCTATATATCTACAGAATGAAAGTGTGGTGCAGCATGATATGGATTTGTTTGCCCACAAACTTTTTTTCCTCTATTTATAGTGGGAATGTGATAATCTCATGTGTTGAAATAAAATGAAATGGCTCAATATTTGTGGTATGGGTAATGGGTAAATAACGCTATATTATATGTTGTTCTGGTTTTGTGTGATTCACACTTAGACTACTACATTTTACAGTGTGAAGTTGGCGATAATGAGGCAGAAACAGTTCTCTTAAATTTTCAACATTCACATTTCACGACAATTGTTAGGTCCCAACGCTGTCAGGCAGTGAACACTAAAGGAACAGTCAGATGTGCTCATTTGAGATTTTCTTTCCCAACATTAGCTCATATGAGTAGGCCTAGTAAAAATGAGCACACGGCCATGCTGTTGCCACGTTTTCTCTCACTGGAAAAGACCAGCACTAGATTTAGCAGCACATCAAAGACTCAACAAAACCTTGGCTCCTCCAATTCATCAAGACGGAGACTACGTATGTGCTGCTGAAGGCCATCTTGAAAGGATTTGTTTTTTTCTTCTTTTGCCACTTGAACCACACTGTAAGTGTAATATTCTCAGTCTTAATCAAGATTCAAAGGATAAGCCTGATGCTGATACTTCACTTACTGTACTGACAGCAGCACAGATAGTACAAATGGTAAAAGGTAATACAAAATTAAGCACGCAATCTAGGAATATAAAAATATATACAAATTCCATATATTAAAAATTAAGAATTTAAAGCATTTACAATGTAGACAGTGTGTAACAAGTATATATATATGTATATAGCATGAGAGTGACATGTAAAATTGGAGGGGATTACTTGCATTGTATAGTACTGGATCAACATGTGTTTTCATGTAGTCTACTGAGAGCAGTGCTGGTTGAAGAGCGTAAGAGCAGCAGGGAGCAAAGAGCCGCAATATCACTCCTTCACACACTTATAATAGGGTGGATCAATCTGTCACTGAAGAAGCTGCCCGGTGCAATGATAGTGTCCTGGAGAGGGGGTGGGACAGGTTCCCCATCAGAGATAATAGCCACAGCAGACCACTCCAAAGAAGATGCCTGATGCCACCAGAGTCATAAAAGGTCTTGAGGAGCACTCTCTGCACACCAAAACATCTCACTCTCCTCAGTGGAGAGAGAATCTGCTCTGACTCTTCGTGTGCAGAGCAGCAGCATGATCAGTCCAGTTCAATGTGTTGCTGCAAATGCTGATGCAATGTGCTACATAATGTGTAAGTTCACTTCTCAATTACTTTTTAAATATTGCTCAGTAAAAAAAATGTACACAAAAATCAACATCATTTAACAAAATACATTAAAGCTCCAGAGTTTTGAGCCTAATGCGCTGATGAATGAACGCACAGAAATATAAAATTAAAGAAAGGACACTATGCCAAACATTGAGGGCTGGGACGGAGCTTCCACTTCCACACAAATCTACAGTTTCTTAACTGGATCCCTAGTATTTGGTTTTCTACAGCAGTATGCTCTCAAAATAACTTTAAATTACAATTATTTATCTATCTATCTAAGGCATATTGAATGGATTCTTGAAATTGCCAGTTGTCCTCAGATAATTCCGTCCCAAAGTCTTTATCTCACTGATTCCCAAGGTGATGAGAAGGAGAGACTCTTTTTTGAACTGAACCATATAATTACAATATTACGTCCCCCTCGTGTGTCCCACTTTAGACATTTTCCAATCAAACTCTGGATGGGAAGGGGGACAAAGAGCCTTCACACTGGAGATGTATCTGAGAATGAAATGTCATACTCTTTCAAAAGGTTTGAAAATAATATTTCTTTTACGACTTCATCCATTACTGAACCACCACTGGAGTAGTGAAGGAGAAAAAGATACCGGCTGTAATAGGCAGACATAATATATTTATATTTATATTATATATGTATTATTTATTTCCAAGTACATGTACTGTTGTGTGAATGTAAACAACGAGGTGGGTAAAATGTCCCAACACATCCGAGTCTGTTGTTGTTCTCTCCACTTTAAATAAGGCCCGATTATAGTGCTTCACTTGGTACTCGGATAAAATCCCAAGGAGACACAGCCTCAGTTTCACCAACTTTTATCATCCCACTGATCCCACTTTCAACATGGTAGCAGAAGCTGCCTCAGCCTCGCTTTTTGAGCTTGCCTGAAAATGGATGACCTTGTATTAGAAAACTCAGTTTCCTGGAGTTACATCATGACTCTGGCACACATTGTCAGCCACTCAACCAACAGAGAGGCAGAGGTGCTGAAATAAATGAAGTGTTGCACCATGAGTGTTCAGCAGTTAAAACATCCCTGCTGTAAATATGAATCAAAGACGTCCACCGCAGAGGCGCCGCTCGCTGTAATTTACATTGTCTGATCTTCTGGTTTCTAATTAATTTTCTTTCTTTTCCATCACCACCTTTGCAGTGAAAGGACCACAGACTTTTATAATAAACACAAATTTGTGTTTATTAGCGCCTTAGCTTTTAGAACAGCATCTTATCCTGGATGCATAAAACTAAAAGGAAAACTACAACAATAACTAAATACCCACTTACATCAGTTGCTTTTCTGTCATTCATCTACTAATGTATACCAAGTGCCTTCTCTTAAATAGAGGGATAAGCAGATCCACATTGTGTGATAGGGAAAAAAGAGAAAGTGAAAAGAGAAAAATGCTTTTCGACCATCCTGCCTTTTAGCCATTTCCTCCTATTCCAAAATAAACCTGGGGTCTTCCTCTATTTCAGTCCCCTTATCTTCTCGTATCTATGTCTCTTTCTCTGCTGCTCTTCATCTTTCTATCTTGTGTCCACCTCATCCTTTCCTCCGTATCTGACAAGTTGCCATTCTAACTCAATGGGACAGAGAGTGAATTGTTCTCGTCTTCTTTCCACGTTTTTTTTTCCTCTGAATAATGTGTTGGTGGAGGTTTGTTGAGAGAAGGAAGAGACTTGAATGGGAGTTTTGAGTTCGTAGAAAAACAGAAGACCCTCAACAACCCTCATTTTCTTTATTCTTTCCTCCTCTTCGCTTGCCAATTAAATCTTTCCCCGCTCATTTTCTCGCTCACACTCTGCCTCCAATTAAACCCACTCATGGAGTGCGGCTGAGCAGGTGAGCAGGTTTTGTCTGAGCTGCTGGCAGTTCTGAACAGTGCGACTGTGATATACAGGACTGGCTTCATCTGATGTCTCATTAACTCAACGTGTAAACAATGCAAGAGGAAAAAAACACCCAGAGAGAGAATGGAAGGACAACATGGGTAGCAGCAATTTGCTGCAGGAAGACAAGAGGGTAAGTGTTCTCTACACATAACTCCACTGTATTTATTAAGTCCACCATAAAACTGAATCACAGGCTGCAATGGATATCACATTGACCTGTGTCTGTTTGTCTGTTTGCAGAATTATTCAAAAACTACACAATCACATTGCATGGCAATTTGTGAAGAAGTGAAATGGGAGCAGAGAACCAACCCGTCGCCGTTTTAAAGCAGATCCAAAAACAGGCATATATTCTTATTTTCTTTCACCTTTGATAAATAATCTAAAGTACAGGTCAATAGACTGTGGTATAAATGTTCATGTAGTTGTAGTTGGGAGCATTTTTGCCACACGATCATTAACATTACAGATTTAATGCAGATACCAGTACTTGAAAATTATGTTAATCTTTTTAAAAAAAAAGAAAAAAAAGTTGCCTGAAGAGTCAGGATTATCTTTCGTTTATAGCAGCACTCGAATATCAGCCAGAGCTCAAGGAAGCTGCCTAAAGCAAGGATCTTTGCCAGTTCAAAAACATGCCAAGCACCTCTCAGCAAATGGGCTCACACACATCTGAAGGGAAGACGTCCTGATGCTGCAGCCTACAGGCTTATAGAGACACCCGTAACAAAATCCCTGATTCTCCCAACCTTACAGCTTATATGTCAGCCTTTGGGGAGCCAAACTACCTTACTGTGTTGAACTTTTGAGCCACAAAGGCCAGACAATAAAACAACTCTCAGCTGTGATTAAGAGTTTTGGGAATCAACAAAGAAACTTTGCCCCATAAACAGCCATATTCATATCATTTTTCTTCATTCTTATCCTCTATGTGGTGTGACTTCACAGTCATCATCAAACTGAGGGCGCAGCAGTGACGCAATGATCTCATCTAATGATTAGAATAAATACTTTTTTTCTAAAGGAGCACAAATAATGTTTACAGCAGCAAGTTTAATAGTATACAATCAATAATACCACTGTGGAAAAAAATGTAAAACAAACTAAAATACTGCTGACATGATAAACACTAAGAATGAGATCATTCATCTCCGGCAGGTAATGCTGCAAGAGACCGTGTAGCTGTAAATTAAAACAATTTAACAAAGTCATTTGAGTAAAAAGCCTGCTTTTCAGCTTCTAACCAATCAGCAGTAGCTTTGTTTACAGCTTGCTGAAATAAAGAGTTATTAATTATTAATCGTTTTTTATTTTAAAGAATTGGAATCTGTCGCACGCGAATATATAAGCACAATCAAAATGCACAGCGGACAGAAACAGAGCAACAGATGTGCAATTGGAAAAGTGTTGACCACAGCCTGAGAGAGCATGTTGTGTGAGCACAGCAGTACTGGGCTTCAGCATTTCAATTAAGGAGTTTAATTAACAACACGAGAAGACCCCTCTGAAGTTGGTATTGACTCAGGCGCCCCCTGGTGAGACATGGTATCATTAGTCCTGCAAGGAAAGGAATGCAAACACGTAGGCTTTATACATATTATTATTATTGTTAGTCTGTTATTATTTACATATGCGGAGCCCCATCATGTGTGTAAAGAAAAAAACTAAGTTGATACGTTGAATATTTTAATATTGCCCAAGGGTGGCACTTGATTGGGTTGAGAGATAATAGTCATTCTTTCCATTAATTCAGTCCTTCACTCAAATTAGGTCAAAAGTACCTATCTTTTATGAAGGCCTTATTCAACATAAAAAACCACAAAAAACAATCCCAGATGCAGCTGTACACGACAGACGTTTGCTCTGTATATTTAAATAAAACTGATATAATTCCAAATATTTTTCCAAAAAAGACTCTTTCTTCTTGAATGGAGGCGAGAATTATTTGGAGGATTTCCAAGTAGGTTTTATCTACATGCCTTTTCCACCCAAAGAAACTTATTCCAAAATGAAAGCATGAATAAATTTAGGAGAGTAAAAACGGCAAGCGCCCAACTGTTTCTTTGATTTTATGAGACATGGTGTTCAAAAGAAAATCCTGTCCTATTTGCTCTCTTATGAGAGTCTAACCAGGGCAGAGATGCATGTTTCTTGTTTTTTTTTTCCTTATCTTTTGTTCCACTGAGAAGCCCTGCACTCGGCACAGCATCTGTTTCCAAATTAGAACCACCTTAAACTGCCAAGAACAGTTGTTTATGTATGAGTTGCTATGTGCACGTATGGCATTGACACTTTTAGAGGTACACCTTATTTTCCTGAGCCCCATTTATGTTTTCAAGTGTGCACAGCCCTGCTCTCAGGTTCTCTGTCAGGGTTTGTTTCTTTTTCAAGCAGTTTGTCTGTGCTGCAGTGCAGGACAGGTAGCACAGGGTACTCCTTTGGGGATATGAACTCTTCTGCTGACTGAAAAGTTTTCTTCCTCCCTCCAAGAAGTCTACAAAAAAACAAGGTTTACAGAGCTGCAACTCGGTTAAACTGGAACAATTCCTTCACCTTTCACATTTCTCACACTGGGCAACTGATAAAAGTGAATATAAGTGGAGAGGTGGGTCACATGCCGGTGAATTAATGGCCTCGACTATGACATTATGTCTCACAAGACACTAGGCCCTGTGACAAATGTGACTCCCAATAGCAACAGCACAAAAATGCTCCTGATCTAATATCTTGTGTTGTTGTATTGATGCACATAAAGCTAGACGACAAACAACATCAACAATGATTAAAATAAAAACAATCTAATTGAAATGAAGATTAAGACGTTACTCAACAACACACTAAAAACCACTTGCATCAAACAAACAACTTTTTGACTCATCATATTCCACATTCTTGCAGAAAGCCCTGTTTTGCTGCTACAAATTCACAAATACTAATTTTTTAACAATAAACACACACAATTGCCTCGGTGGGCAGCAGTTAGCACGACACCTGTGCATTTGACTCATTTCACCTACTCCAGAAGCAGTGAGCAGCCACTGCTGTTTTTCAAGGACAAGGAGCATTCTTAAGAAGCAAATACAATATTTTTTTTTTAGTGTGAATCCAGCTCGTCATCCTCATCTGAAGGAAACCCCACACACAAGTGAGAAAAATGTATACTCTACAATGAAAGGCTCCAGTCAAAACAGGAGCAGCGTTCTGCTCAGAGGCAACCGAGATTCCCACTGAGCCACCGTCCCACAAACTGTACTAAAAAACAGCTGAATAAAATGAACACGTACGTGTTTGGAGGTTGGTGATGACTGTGCCGCTGGTGAGGGGTCCTTTGGTGGCGTACAGGGCGACAGAGTAGGTGGTGCTCGGCTTAAGATTAGACAGCTGGTGCTCCTGCTTGTTGCCTTCCACAAGGACGGTATCAGCTGTCACTGGATAACAAGTGTAACACACAGGTTTACTACATTTGCACCATCCTACAAACATTCTGTTTCAACTTTTCTGTTTTTGTTAAATCTTTGAAGCATACACTGCACCATGATATTGCAGCCAATTTGAATTTCAAAGCCAAGATTATTATTAATCCACTGTGAGGGTTCTTCGTCATCTGAAATTGAGAGGACTTTATTACATATTTAGCTAAAATTAACTTCTGAGGACTATTCCACAAAAATAAGGCACATCTTCTATATGATTTGCATTAAAATACAGTAAATGTTTCAATGTAGCTGAATTTACAACAATCACTTGAAGGTTTAATCGTGGCTGAGATAAACTGACTAATTCATCTAGACCAGCTAAATCAACATTTGATTTTCAGTCGGCCTCTGACTCGACAGTGAAAAGCATTGCACTGGTAATTGATTGCAAGACAGCAAACATTTCTGGAGAAGACATTAAATATAACAAGTCAGCAACAAGAACTTGGGTCACAAAGGTTTTTAATTTATAGTCGTGACACTACGACCTGTGAAACATAACTGTGGCAGAGATGCTACTTTGAAACAGGAGAAAAACTGATTTTTTCTCTTTTGGTCAGTTTTTTTTTTATAATATATGGGTGCTCCATATACTTCCAATAACAACCTATTTTTTTGATGCAGGACAACACAAAATTAAATATGAGATTTACCGAACTTGGTTTAATACATAGACAGCCAAGGGAATTGCACTTCTGTGCACCATGGCGGGCTGCTTTTAAAATATGTGTCTCGCATATAGATACTGTCTCTGTATATGAGATTATATGGCTGCGATCCAGTCAGTCCATGAGTAATTTACACATCGATTCCTAGAGCTGAGCAATACAGAGTCTAGTGGATACCTCATGACATGGCTCATTTAGTAGGGTCATGCGCCTGTGAGAGAAATATGAGCCCTGTGACATACATGTCACCTAAGAATTTAATAGTGTTTGAAATGATGTGTCATTAAAAACTTGACTGGTGAGTGCAATCACTTTGCAGAGACTAATACCTGCCAACACTTTCGGATGTTTGTTTGAAAAATGTGAGTCCTTCGAGACTTTTTTACATGTTCCCGTTTAAGCACTCTGGCTGAGCATGTCAAGTAGCTTCAGGCTGTATCTCCCACTGGCTAACCTACTGTAAATGAAGTCAGCCACAGTTCAGAGAGTAAATTATAAACTGGCTCTGAGCGGCCAAGCAGTATGGCTATCTCTTTCTTATCTGAATATGGCTGTCAGAAAGTGAGGCCATGGGTCTTATCACAAACGTATGCTGTGTACGGCAATGCCTACGCTGAGGCTTAGGGGTTCCACCGTGCATAATGAAATGAAAACAAGACTAATGTATCTATGTTGCCTCAAAGGACCCATCACATGGATCTCACTTTTTAATGGGAATTTCTCAATGGCACCAACTCCACAAGCGGCATCTGAATGACCTAAAACTAATCTGCTTATTATAGCCTGACTCTGCAGGCTGGTGTTACTGCAGTCAGCAGTAGGATTCAAACGATATGCAAATGTTAGTATATAAATGTTTGCTTAGACAGCACCTGGTATCGTCTAGTGCTTCATCAAACACAAACAATGTTTCTCGTATGCATTTGCTTCATGTCATGAAGCACAAAAATTGGAAAAATGACTCAAGATCCTGGTAGTAACTGTTAGGAGAACACTGCATTAAAATCACTTAAGAAATCTAATCGTCATTCTATCCCATCAATCGTCTATAGACCTCTACATTGTCTACCTGAAAAAGAAAATGAGATTTTGAAAAAAACGTACCTTGATTGTGTGTGAGGGTCATGACGTAGTTGTCAACACTGGACATAGGAGGACTCCACCTCAGCAGGGCTCCTCTGGGAGTGATGTTGAGGGCCGTCAACTCAGCTGGCATGTCCATCGCTAGAATCACATTAACAGAGAAAAACAAGCCCAATGTATTTTAAATATGACGAGGTCAAACCCTAAATGTGGGTGAGTAAGCACACAGAGAGGAATGCCTGAAGAGGAAAATGAAGGTTCGAGCACTCAAACGACGACACAGGCGACTATCATCAACATTAAGAAACTGAAAAAACACCACGTTTTTTTTTTGTTATGTGCTTTTTGAAAAGAAAGAAAAAGCTGCTAAAAAAGGAAACCAAGGAAGAAAAGCGCTATATTGGCAAAACTGCCTGTAATTAGCCCCGGACGACATAATCAAAACTGTTTATGCCAAAAAAAAATTAAAGCAAAAGTGGAGAAAATCCAACACCAGGCAGCAGAACAATTACAGACATTTATCACTGTTACATGAGTGGACGTGGCATTCAGGTCGCATTCTAGTTGCAGCAACTGGTCATGATGTCACCGATAAGAATCTGAACTAATCAAATGTGATTATTGAAGATATATTCAATTTAGATTTAATAAACAAAGATATTTAACTGAAGATATTCAAATTACAGAAGACAATGTAAGCAGAACACATTTAGTTTACAAATTTGGGAAAGTAGCAAATCTTCCCATTTCAGAAGCTTGAAGAGAAGAAAAAAATAATCATTTGTACAGTGTTGATTCCAATACATTCAGCTTGAATGCATGAATAAATTATCTCAAAGATTATAATATTATTTCAAAAAGATGAGATATATCTATAAAACATGGATTATTTTGAAAAGAAAAGTATTAATCAACCTGCTTTTTGTGGTATAAAGAGACTCTTTGCCATTTTTATCAGTTTCTTCAGTTCTAACACATCAAAGAAAGATTATGCAGTCGAAACTCTAAAATAATATTCCTGAGCCCACCGTTACCCCACCCTCTTCCTCATTTCATTCTAGGACAGCTGGCCATGTCAAAATTGAGTTTGAGTTTAATTATACCTTTAACCTCAGTGTTTCAACGCCAAGTTCTCCTCAGGTGTGATATTTTGATGCAGCAGTGAGCGTGGCAGTGGAACACACAGTGCTGTACACACAGTATATTGTGTTCCACAGCTTTGCCCAGATGAGCTAATAAACACTGTGATAGGGCAGTATTTATTTCATAGGAGTAAAAAACAAATGTGCTCATTAGCACATTGAAATTAGTTGGTCTGTCTTGTCACTGAAAAAGATGAACAAACCCAATTAACATCATTACTTTAATTGCAATAAGGTTTAAGTGAATTCAGTGGAGGTTTGCCAAGTCAATTAGATGTGCAACAGAGACAGAGTAGAGATGACCAAAAAAGAGAAATATAAACAGGTCATCCTCTTTCATCAGTGCAAAAATCCAGTCTTGACTCTCCATCTCCTGATTGCACTGGTGAATCACAGGCTCCAGCCAACTACGATACACAAATCCGCACTCGGATGAGCATCTGTTCCCGTGGTCAGAGTGTATGGGGCTGTGGTGCATTTATGGGACGATGGAAATCTCAGCACAATTACACTTCAAGTGTCCACCGCTGAAGAGCAACTCCAACTCCATTTAACTCAAAATCTCTCCACGAATACAGAAGAGCACAGGCAGAAAGATAAAGGTCATGTGAATGTAAAAGCCTTCTCCAAAAAACCCTACTTTTCCTGATGAACAGTATCACAACACAACAGAGGTGTAAAGTATGAAGAAAAGGGAAAAATGAATTCAGCTCTCTAATGAGGTGCAACTATAGCCTGGCGCAGTGTTTCAATGAGACGGTAAAATGGGCCAAGTTGTACTATTCTAGTTTTACACTATGTATGCTATATATGCCATTTCAATTAAATAAAAATGGGATATTAGGTACATTGTTTGAAACCACAAAACAAGGCTTCACTTGTAATTACCCTAAGACTGTATAGACTATTTTCACCAGGGCTGAATTGTAAAACTAAAAAAAACCACATTAAATATTAATTTGCTTGAAGATCACGTCTAAGAATGAGATTATTATATTCATGTGTTTAAAGAAACCAGACCAAGTCACAGCATCTTACATTTAGTTAGAATAACCTAATGACTGTGATACTAAAAATGACTTTTCATTACTAAAATCACAACAGTTAAACCTGGATTATTAGATTTAGATTAAGTTGCCTAATGATGTGGCTCTTGGAGATCTATTGCAACCTCTATAATCCAATGGGAATAACAGGTAAATGTGTGGTGACATTTCAAGCAACATGTGATCAAATTACTCAAATGATGATTTTAATGTCAGGGAGACTGTGAAAGGAAAGTCGGCAATGTTGGGGACTGATACTATTGTTAATAGTTCACTTTCAAGTCAAAACAAATACACCCCTCTGTCTTTCTTCAGTGCTCCCTCCGAAGTTCAGACAAGAGAACACAGGAGGCTAATATAGCCATCCAACGTATCTCAGAAAAACACACAAAACGAAAATAATCTTTGAATATTTTTGCCCCTCTGAAATGGAATGGAATCTATGAATAAGATAAATGTTTATGTGTCTCCATAAAACAACAAACAAAAAAACCCATTATATGAGCATAGTACAATATTGTGACTCCCACCCTCCCTACAACAACTGTCATTTAATAGCTGCTCATAAAAAATTCCACACTGGCTCATGGTGAAGTTTTTGCTGTTTGTTTTCACATGCTCCTGCCTGGAGGTTTCTCGCTAAGATTTGTTATTCTTGTTTGTTTTTTGAGCCCGAGACTTCACATATCTTGAGGAAAAACATTTCACACAGGATCAAAGCTGATAAGCTTTTGAGTCCTGTGGTGGTTTACATTCCATTTATAATACTAATTTGGCAGAGGCCATGTTCACATTCTGCGCTGGAGTAAAACCAAAAAAGTGTGCTGACTCTTTGCGCCTTAACACCTTTGGAAGCCTATTTTTCTCACCACTGGCCTTGTATCGATGTATTCCCTCATGCCTCTCTGTGCCTCTTGACTATCAAGCTTGAGGAGAGCGCAGAGCTCCAGCACTTCTGCTTCAGCACATCTCACCCCACACTCCACTGGCCAATTGGAAGGCTGCAGGCTTTTGGTATTGGCAAAGAACTGCTGATATTTGTCTCTAGCTGATACACACCTAATTCTTTGCTCAAGACTTCCAGCCAGGGTATAAAAAAACAACCCCTGGGTAATTGGTTATTTGTTTCTTCTATGGTGCGTTTTATTTAATTTTTCTTTTAAAAGATGCCAAAAAGATGCCAGTTAATCGACTGTGAATTATTGTAAATCTACAGTATCTTACAGGGTTAGGGAGACAGATTTCTCCAAAGTCATTACACACAAGTCGTAGTTTGAGGACAATGTTTGGATTCTGATGTTGTTAACTGACACACACAACGCAACCCCTTCTATGCAGCTTTTGTGTAGGTGGGAGCTACCTCATTTATCCTGTGTGAAACCGCAGTGAAGGAGCTATAAAACATGCGGTCAAGTCCTTTTGATTAATGAGAAGCATGGCTCTGTCACGTGGAAAACAAATTACTGTAGGAATTCTGAAAAGCCATGATGAGATACTAGGTTACTGAGCAAGACTGTGTGATTATCTTCTGGAGGTATGGTGCATTGACTTAATATAGGATATCTTTATATCAGTATACAAACTTAGAGTATTTTTAATTTTAGTAACAGCACTAAACCTGGTCACTGATCAGAAAGGTCAGGTTTTCCATTGTTTTGTTTCACTGTTGTCACAGCTGCCTATTTAAAGTCTAGGTTTTTGTATTTTAATACACCAAGACCCTCTGCCAGCGTTAATCATGTTAAAGGTTTAATAACCCAGGTTTAATAAATGAGCCGCCGATGTACTGGAGGTCATTCTACTTGCATCCCGGAACATTGTCGTTTCTTCTTTCCTTCTAATCATTTTCCAAATCCAAACTGCAGTAACTTCCTGATTCATCATGTTTCTGCTCTGCCTCACTGCTATCTCTCTCTCTCTCTACCTCACCTCCACATTGCCGGCCCACTCCTGCTGCTGATTTTGTAGTAACCCCCTGAACCTCAGTAAAATTGCTTATTCCCATCAACATGTCCGTGTCAACAACACCAGTGGATTTTGTGTCCAATAGCTGGACCGACACAACTGAAAAATGAGTTGTAACAAATGTGCGTTCACTTTGAGTGCTCCTAATATGGACCACCTGCTCTCTCCTTCACCTCTACCATTTAGCTGGGAATTGTACATAGTTTCATTGTAGCCCCAATTACAGCAATCACAAGACATGAGGGAAACATTAAAGGTAAATGAGGGGACTGTAGACATCAGGGAAATGGATGTTAGTTGTTTCTATATGCCCCCCCCCTTTGCTTTGTTAATGTTCTAAATATTAAATATTAATGAATTGTGCTAAAATTGCCACCGAGTTCAGCAAACTGTTCTGCTAATAAGGAATGCATTTTGGTCATTTTGCTAACAAGGGGGATGACACCCAGTTCCAATCATCAACTGGCTGTATTTATCTGCCGTTGGCTACGGCATACCAAACTTTATTATCATGACAAGTGCATTCAGCTAATGCAAAATTGCTTACTCACATATATAGACTGTTTATAGTAATGGGCATAGCCTTACAGTCTGAAAAGTGCCTGGGGAGTAAGATAGAAGTAGGAGTTGGTCACCAGGGGGTGACTCTGTTGGTTGCAAGAAGTAATTCATCTTAATGGAAGTCCGGTTTCCTCCAAAACAAGCAGATTTGGGAAAACTGGACACTCTAAATTGCCTGTAGGTGTAAGTATGAGAGTGGATGGTTATTTGTCTCTATGTGGCCTTGTGATGGACTGGCGACCTGTCCAGGGTGTACCCCACCTTTCGCCCTATGTCACCTGGGATTGATACCAGTGCCCCCTCATGTGGAGACTGAAGTGGTAGAAGATGGATGGATGGAAGTTTATGGGAAAATGAGCCTACTTCTCACTTGATTTGTAATGTCAATACATCTACCTGAAGAGTTAATGGTCTTAGTCACTAGTTTCAGGTTGTATTCAATTATCTAGATTTTGTAAATGATGTTTCCATTTAAAGGAAAACAGATGACAAGAGCCACATGGCAGCTGGTATTGTCCAATAGGAGGTGATGTCTGTGGAAAACTATGTCCACTTTTCATCTACAGTCTATGCTCACAGACTGCTGGTCTGTTTATTCCAGAAGCACATATTACACATTATAGAAACCAAAAGGATATATTGTGGTTTCCCCTTCCTAAGTGCTACTCATAGAATAAATGTGATGCTAAGGTTTATAACCCTGCGACAAATTGAATTCTGTCCTTCGTTTTATTGGGGACTATTGGACACGGGGATGTTGCAGTGATGGGTTATTTTACAGCTAGTGTACGATGTCTGAATAACACCTCAGCAACACTCCGGGAAAACGCATCAAACCGATCTGTACGTTAAGTCGGGTATTTCTGGAACACCCCAACTGTGCTGTTTGCCAAGGGGTCACGCTGCTTTCTGCTGTGTGTGTGTGTGTGTGTGTGTTGTCATTATGTAGACCAATAGACAGGGCCGTTAGTAAGACACACTGGGCTGTTTCGCACCCCGGTCTATCTCGACAACTTCCCTCATTACTGTAGATAGTGCACTGCTTCACTGTACGAGAAAACAGGCTATCAGTGTGTAAGTGTGTCCTGCACATTCACCCCAGAGCTACACTGTATGTGTTTGTGACAATATACTAATACTCATGAGGGGCAGAACACAGCCATACAAATCGTTGTATCGGCTGCACCAGCTGCATATGAGCTGTTTGGTTGTAAAGCTGCAGGGGAACTTTTAAATCCTGAATATTAAATTTGGATGACACTCTAGCTGGAGGTAGATGTGTTTCCATGTACATTTATATGAAACATGAGACAAACACAGCCATTATACAAAATGATCACTGGGCATATTCATTAAATAAATCGTCATTAAGCAGAATAATAGAAGGTCACATTAACCACACATTTAAAATGATCTAAGTGCATTAACATTGTCCACATGATTCAGATGATTCTGTTTGAGAGTGCACTCTACAGGCAAATGATGCTAACATCATTGAACTCCTTTGTTCGTGGTTGTTCAGGAAATACTTGTTAGCAATTATGTAATTGGCAGTTAGATGCAGATCTGTTCCCTGTCTTGTTAATAACAGTTTTCTATGCCGATGATGGTTCACCAGTGTAACTGATTATAATGCAAGTGGATCAGTGATCTCTTGTACCAGTCACACAGGTGAATGCAAACCTGTAAAAAACCCAACATGGACAAGCATCACTGCACCTTTCATTTGTTGGTTTCCTGGAACATTTATCCCTTTGTTTTGGGGTAATTGTGATTTATTTATTTATTTATATATTTAATTTCAACAGTGTCCATTTTACCTCCTTTTGATCTATCTAAGAGAAATGTTGGACAAGCAGGGAGGAGTTTAATAGTCTTAAATAGTCTTCCTTCTTACTTCTACCTTCAGCTCTGGAAAGACTGATACTTAACTTTGCTAATGAGCACCTTTATTAGTACTTAAACAGGCCTTCACACAGTCCATTTAGTGCCAGCTCTGCTAAATACATCTTAGATTGGTGGTACCTGTTGTGTTAGCAAAAAAATATATGGTTTCTGCTGCTTTTCATCCATTTTGACAATATTTAATTATAGAGTCAACAATTCTTTACATGTTTAGCTAGGCAATGACACATTATTGTTCTTGTCTCCTGTATAGTTGTTGAAACTGGTAGTAAAATGTCCACTGGGGCATTGTATGATGTGAGGAAAATGTTATTTCTAAGAAGCTTGACTTTGTAGTTATGTTCTTTTCAGACTATTACAGCCCCAACACTGTGCTCATTGTAAGACTGACTGATGTAGAGGGGAGCTGATAGGAAAAGCATAGCAAGACAGAGATGAGAGGGAAAGCGTGTGAAAGAGACTCTTTTAGCTTCATCTTTCTCACTTGATTCTTGAACCTGGCGGCACCTGGTGAGTCAGGATTCATTGGCATTCAAACACTCCTCCTGTGCTCGTCGCTACTGTTCTCTGCTCTCCTGAGTTCACAAGCTTTCCACCCCCCTCTCTCTAGAATGGTGTCCCATATGCACATGCATTTGTGCTCGAGTGAGGTTTTATGTTTTCCTGACTTAAGGCAAGAGAGCTGGAGAGTTCTCGCTTATAATGGCGAATTGTGATGATGCGGTGGGGAGTGGGGAAGGGGCACGGGGAACAAAGTTTCCGGAAAAAAGTGAGAGGAATAGAAAATGGACAAAAAGATGATCGAGAACAAAGAGAAGAAAGAGGAAGCGATACAGAGTGTCACAACAATATAGGGAGGAAAAAGGAACAAGGAGATAAGCAATGGAAAAAAGTAGAGAGATGAAGTTGGAAGTGGGTTCCCAGTTACTGGGTCATCTATTGCAATAACAGCAGAAATTGCACCTCCTGCATTGTCAGCTGCACCATTAGATTGTGTCTGATGTTAGTGTGCGTGCGAGTCTGTGTGTGAATGCACATGTCTGCTATTCCTTTTGGTCCAAATCTCCCAAAGCAGAGGCGATGTTGTTGTTAGTGTGCAAGTGTAGCAGACCAAAATTAAAGTCAGAGAAAATTCTGATGTTCAAGTGGTCTCCAGCACTGTATTATGGCTAAACTGCCATAACACGTTTATTATGTCCACGCTCGGTCCAATTTCTCCAGCGTTTGCTATTATAAACAGACTTTCTAAATTATAAATTAGCATAACCACCTGCCAGAGTGAGACACTGGAGGCAACTACTCATGTCTCCTATGGCATCATTTAGCTATGACAATAAAAGCACTGATACAGTTGTTCAATGACTAAGTGTAAGTTTTATGTGTATGTTTATGAAAGGTTTTATGTTGTCACTAATCTGATACAAATTGTGAAGTGCAATGACTGAGCAGGTCATTTCCTTTCCAGCAGTAAATTGCCTTATGAGCCAGGCTCCGCACTCACTAAATCCAGTCCCAGCAAATTGACTAATTACAGCTACCTATGGTCATAAAAATGGGCAAAATGAAATTGAAATTGAAATGAGACGAACAACCTGAGCAAGGAACCACCATTAAGAGATGGACTATTGGAAGCCACTTCTCGGTTTTGTCCCTTAATAATATCTAACACTACATTACCCAGAGGGGACACACTCAGTGTCACCTCTTTGTTTCCCTCTAAATAGGAAAAATAACTGACAAAACTATATTGAAGAAGACCTGCAACTAGCGCTTGAGAATATTAACTCCACAGGATAATGTTTACTGATGTTAAATCAAGTGAGAAATACTGTAGTCTCATCTTCTCATGGACTTTTTTTTGCCCCCTGGTGGTTGTTATATATTATACAGTATAATATATTTTTAATTTAACCCTCATAAATGTTATACTCTGGACCTACTGTATATTTATAATATTAATACAAAACTAGGTCCCCCCAAAGTGTCCCTAGGTCCCCCCCTGAGTGATTGCAGCTTCTGTGCTGGCTGGAAATATACCAGGTGGTCATTTTTGATTGGTAAGAGGAAAAAAAATAAAGAAATCCCCTTCCAAGAACACACCTGTCATGAAGCCCTTATAATGTTTCATTACCTGTGAAGACGAAGGTGCTGACCACTTTGCTCTCTTGACTCCCTCTGACAGCATTGAGACTGATCTCATATTCTGTAGCAGGAAACAGACTGGACAGGGTGTAGTTGGTCACGTCACTGTCAATCACCACGCTGTCCACTCGACCTGCAAAATACACCCGAGATAAATTGTCTAACATCAGAACCTCATATTTCTTCCACGAGAGAATACTGCTCAGTCAAGTAAAGTACATTTTTGCACAACAGAGTAAATATTTAATCAATGCCACATTTCAATTAAAAATTCAATTAAATTCCACAGATAAAATGTTAGAGTTAATTACACAAGACGCGGGTGTGTGGCATGGCAAAGCAAATGGCTTGTTCATTTAAGTGAAACAAGGAAATACTGTGCCGCATATAATGTTAATAAAATAAACACCTTGTTATTATTAATGCAATGAACACAACAAATGTGCAATACCTTTGGCTGACTGGTAAGACAGCTTATAGTATTCAAATGAAGCCAGTGGTTTGATCCAGGAAATAGTCACTGCGTCCTCGCTCACGTCTGACACCATCACCTCTTTTGGTGGGTCTATGGCTAGAAGGGTGGTGAAAGGTAAGGAAAATTATAATGTGTGGACAACCCATCACATAATCAATCAATCAATCAATGAGACTATTCTAATCCCAGAAAGAGAAGAAGAGTGTACCATGTGGTACAAGTTTAGGAATTTACATAAACATCTCAAGGAAATGGTGCCTTTAGAAAGCCCAAATAATTCAGTAATCCTTTTAGGTAACTTTTAATCTCAATTTTACAATTACACATTTACACATGTGCTTCACTTCAGAAAAGTACATTTATTTCGATGCAAATTTCTGTTCGACAAACACAAAATTCAGCTATAAGCATTATGTAGAATAAGCAGGGTTTACACAGTAGTTTGACAGCTGCATTATGTGTATGCTGAGACAATCTGGTTGCCATGGAAAAGGTCAAAGCGATTGCAACATAATCACCAGGTCCTTTACTACAGGCAGAAATAAAGGGACACTTATATTGAACAAGGTGGGGAAAAAAAAAAACAAGTTTGAAACAAGAGAAACCAACCACTCTGGTTCTCACTTTGAAAAGAATGATGGCTGTTATTCACAAAACACAGGTCAATTTATAACTCTGGACTTTAAAAGCATTTGAATTGCAGCTGTAAGTAGCATTTATAATAGTTGTGATTATTCATTCTTACATTATCTTACTCACTTTGTTTTCTATAGCAGAAGGTGGCACCCAAGAAAAATGGGTAAAAACTGTATTTTCGAATGAAATTTCAGGCCAGCTCTGACAGAAATATCTACGACTGTTACCGTGTCCCCTGTAGAAGACCACAATTCAATTTGCTCACTCTAAGCTAATAAATGTACCCCTTGGGCCGAATCCTGTTACGATTCCCTTTACACCCGTCTGTAAGAACCAACTATAACTACGGTTAAAACCTGCAGAAAGGTGACGTGTTTCTAATCTTGCAAACACAGCACATCCTGAAAGCGCTGATCTAATTTACAAGGAAAGCCAGAGAGCAGCCTCTCACCGGCGCTTACATTCAAACATACAAGATCAAAGGGGAGCACAGCAATAAGACACATGCCTGAAATACTGTGCGTCCGTCTCAAAATACCCGGTCCAATTTCAGTTGACAATCTCAAAATCTACTTTTCATTGTGTGTGGGTGAATGTAGGGGACAGACGGACAGACAGACAGACAGACACACACACAGACAGACACACAGATGCCGCAAAACTCTTTTCACTATTCATCTTCAGCCCTCTCGTATTCCATTTTGAAATGTTTTCCGACAAAAGAAACCTTCGACAGGTTTAAATATCGACCCTCTTCTCAGTCACTTGAAATAAATGTTTTCAAGACTACTTTTCAGTCAAAAGCCTGTTAATGGGAAAAAAATGTATAAACACTAATGTGTTGTATAATGCATTAACAAAAGTAGGAGAAAGCATCAAGGATCTTTGGGGTGGAGTTGGAAGAAAACAATTTTTTTATTGAAAGAAACTAAATAAAATGACGGAGGCTCTCAGAGGAGATAAGAGAAGCTGAAGATTAAAAATATGCAATTCAAGTACTGAGGGAAACGTAGCAGTACAAACATGAGGACTGCTCTTACGTTAAATGTTACGGTGACAGTTTCAGTCCTCACACTGCGTCTGTCATTCTGGTCACAACTTTCCTTTTTCTCCTCCTTATTAAAATGCCATTAATGAACGCTGGCACTTTTTAGTGTATAATAAAATGTTTTCTCAAAGTTTGCATAATGTGTCAAGAAAACAAAACAAGTCTTTTTTGGAAATGTGTCCCAAAATCTGACAAAGATTTAAACAAAAATAAAAAGCTTTGGGGGAGACCTGTAATTACAAAATGAATTGTGCTGAGGCTGAAGCAAATTTAATTCACTCAACATTTACATTTCTTACACAAATATCCCCTCTCCCCCCCCACCCTTTCTCACACATGCTAATTCACAGCTTTCCTCAAATGTTTCTCCTGTTTCTTCGCTGAGCTGTGTACACCACTCTAACTATTCTTAGCTATACTCGGCTGTAGATGTAGCATTTAGCCAAACAATAAACATTGTGCCCCTAAAACGTGATCACATGATAACTTCATGTAAACAATGACATGCATGGGGAGCAGTAGTAGTCTGAGGCAAGAATGTTAGTGTTCTGCAGAAATATTAGACATCAACTTTCCATGAAATCAAGTATCTCACCTGTAGTGAGTGATGCTGTAATAGGCTCAGAGGTAACGTCCCCCTGAATTGTGATTAGACTGACGGTGTAATGAGTGGAAGGCAGCAGCCCTTGGACTAGTGACCTTGTTTTGCCGCCGTCCAGAGTCACCTTAGAGGTGTCTGTCCCATCGGCAGAGCTGTAGCTCAGGATGAAGAAGTGAGCAGGCGGCGCTGGGGCGCTCCACGCCACCGACACCGAGTCCGACGTCACCTCTGACAAGTAGAGGTGAGTTACGGGTCTGATTCCTGGAGGAAGGAAGTGTCCAAAGATCATGGGAGAGTTTTCTGCCGTCTGCTGTCATTATGGAGATGATGAAGAAGCAATGAAGTGATGGATGGAAGGAGTCTTTGATCGGGTTTAAATACATTTGAGAGGGTTAGCCACAGGTGCTGTCTTGAGGGAACATGTGAGGAACAGAAGAGACCACAGATGTGGAGGAAATAAAAGGAAGAAACAACAGCGAGTCCGCCATTAGGAAGATGTGAATGGACTGTTCGCAGTGAGAAACGATGATGACAGCAGAAGCTATTGTCAAAACAGGTGACCTGAGCAGGAGATGTTATGAACGAGTGCAGCAGCTGACGCGGCATCCGATCGAAGAGAAATTCAGTGTTAAATAGCCATGTGTTGATATTAAACAGCAGGAAGACACAGCAACATTGGCTTCTTATCCAAAGTAATATCGTTCAGCAGAGTATTGATACAAGATATACTGATTTAACACACGCTTCACAGCAGCAGTTAGACTGTCAAACACTGCACATGGATTATTATGGAAGGAAAGAAAAGGGAAGATTCATTGTTGGTCTAGTTGGTCCAGTATGACGTCCATGGTGGTTTAGTTGTCGATGACATGTTTAGGTTTTCTTGCACGTTAGATTATGATGTTTTAGTGAAGTTAACTATCAATGTGAGGTTTGTTTCTTTCTGATTTAATGATTATGATTATTCCAAGTATCTGTTGATAATCCTGGAGCGCTTCTGTATTGGACTAAATGCCAGTATATATCAGTATATATACCTGTTCCAGAAATGCAATTCTAAATCATGTCATCATGTTGATGTTTTGGATGTGACAAAACATTTATACTGCACAATATAGCTTATATTTATATAAGTGTTCACTTTACATGATTTATTTAATGTTTACATAAACATTAAATTATTTTATATTACATAAGGATTGTAAAAGAATAGAGAATATGAAGAACATAAAATTGCTCTTTGACTAATATGACAACTGTGATAAATATACAATGCAGATAATGAGTCAGAGCAAGTGATTTTAGATTTTACAGTGACACAAACTGAAGGTCAGGTAGTGTTGCTGTAAAGGCCATCTGTGATTCATAGATTTATAGATTTATAGTTCAACATTTGAATTATTCAACGTGTTTTTTTTAACTCACGGTGAAGACAGATGGTGCCAATATGGTCAAGTGTAGAGTGGATAAGACGCTGACAAGTATTTAATTATCTTTCCTGTGATTCTCCTGATCTGTCAGTTTATCATCCTGTCATCTTTCCAGATGGTTAGAGTGATCCGAGTGAAGGAAACCGCAGAAACGACGAGGAACGCGATGGTGACAACTGCCACGTGATCACAGTGAAAGGAAGAGTGGATGACGGTGATGAAAGTGAGGAAAATAATGACAAATCCGGCAGTAGGCAAATGGATGCCCATCATTCTGACAACATTGTTTGTGTGACTGAATAGCACATCAACCTTTCAGCAAAAAAAAAAAAATAAGCCGAGCAGGCTGACAACTGATCTGACACCGAGTTGGATCGACACAACAATTGTCAGAGAAAGAGGTAACATCTCGCGGGGCCAAACGGAGTGTTTCCCTGAAATAGTGTCAGGAGGAGCCAAAACACAACAATTACATTTAGGTGCAATACAGAGGTGCAATTAGGGAACACTTGAAACAAGCTCATTAGCGAACTTGACTAATTCACCATTACTAATTGCTCCTTCAAAGTCGTTAAAGTCCTCCATTTTTCTTTCAGTGCTACTGGCCTTACCTGCTGCTGCTGCTGCTGCATTGGAGGTTAATATATTCACCATCCAACTTCATTCAAACACCACTGTGTTCAAACAGTTCTCTGGGGTTAGGCAGTAATGAGACGATGTTTCGTGTCTAACTGAAAAACTCATAAGTGAATTCTATTGTGAGTGAATTTGACAATATATTGGGGGAAAACTGGGAGTACAGCATTAATACTCTTTCAAAAAGAATGTAGAGAAATAAATGGGTGGTGGTATGAAGAGAAGATTTCTAGATGCGCCCCATAAAAGTGCAAGAAGTTTCAGACAACTTCCCAAGTCCGAGTATACATGTGTGGAGGATTATATCAATTTATTGCAGTGTACGTGTGACTCCACCTCCGTAAGCTAGTGCATATTGAATCAGTAATCGGACTATGAATCACATTATCCAGGTATGTTAGTCCAACTAAGACTAGCCATTGTTTTTGGATTATGAAGAGTGTTGCTTCTACCTGTGAAGGCATCTATGGTGGCAGCAGTGCTCTGCTGTCTTCCTCTTCTTGCCGCTACAGTGATGGTGTACTCCGTCCCAGGCTCAAGGTCCACGAGGGTGGTGGTGGTTACATCTTTAGGCACCGTCAGCTACGACAAGACGAAGCAATCAAACATATATTTGACTTCTTCACAGCACAAGGTCAAAGCTTTGTTGACAACTGCAACTGAGAGATCATATAGTATGTGGCTGTATGTGCTCTTAGCTGATGGATGTCCAGTTGTATACCTCAGTAGTGACACCAGAGGAGGATGTGTAGGTGACCTTGTAGTGGTCGATGGGGCCCTGGACAATACCCCACACCAGAGTGATGGTGTTGTCTGTCGAGCCTGTCACAGTTAAATCCATGGGCACATCCAGAACTGAAAGAGAAGCAAGGGTGCTATGATCACCAGCCCCAGCATTAAGGCAGCATTAAAACCGGCCCTGCATTAGCATATTACTGTTACACAGGACAGTGCACTTGAGTGGGTTCGCACCAAAAGGGCAAGTGACTAGACAATTTAACATATTTCAGAGGCAATGCTCCTCCACCATGACAAATGTCTTCTGACTAAGGGGCAAGTGCCTTTTCTTTCATTTACCTTTATGGCTCTCATTTCCCATGAGCACCGTTTCACATAAGGTGTAAAAGATTATTTATTTTTCATCTGGTGACCGTAAACTATTTTTTAAACATATTTGAAATTTTGCAGTTCAAAAGATGCCCTTTTTTATTATTTATACTTATTTCATCTGCACCAAGCTTAATTTTCTTTCTGCAATTCATAGACAATGTGAATTTTCAGTTTCTGTTTATATTATATATTCATTTTTCTGTCATCCTCTTGTTTCATATAGTTGCATTATGCTCAAATATAAAGGCAACTTTAAAGTACAAGACGTTAAAGCAGATGCAAAAAAAAGGCAGAACCAAATTTTTCTAATACACCTTTCATTCTGCAGAACATCAAATGTATTCTCTTTTTTTTAAGTCCAGACAAAGTAGCTTCTCTTATCCTGCTAGATTGTGTTATTTTGAACATAAACATTACTTAAGTTGGGTGATAATTACATCCATAAATCATTCACAGCATTTGTCCATTTTATGCAACTTAGATTGGTGTGGCTTGACATCTAAGGGATAAGGATTATTGATGGAACTCTATATTAAACTAATGATCCCACATTATGTATTCCAGCCTTTTCATTTTGTTTGCCCAGTAAATCATCAATGTGTATTTCTGATGTAATCTTTAGTAGCATTCTCTGCCAGAACTGTCAGCTCTTTGTACAAAAAAAAAAAAAAAAATAGAGTTGGATGGAAAAGAAAAACAGACAGAACTGAAGCCATTGTTCATGGAAACAATTCTTTCAACTTTCAACCGCTCACACTGGAGCTCGTCTGTGTGCTCCGCAGACAGATGCCCTCTATCTTTTGAGGCTGTTTGGAAAAGATATGGTAGATGTTGGAGAACATTTTCAAAGTTCAAAGAAAGTGCACAAAATACTTGTGAGGCAAATGACATAATTTTGTAAAGTGCAAAATACCTTCATGCCATTAACTGGTGAAGGTCTGTGCTCTGCAGGGATAATAGAATAGTACAGCGAAGCACATCCTTTATCTAACATTTTAAACAGAGGGTTAAATGGGGTCTTTTTTCATTCAGCCAAACAACTCATGTCAAAACACAATGAAAGTTCTGATTGCTGATCAAGTACTGAAGTAAAGTGGGGCCATATGTGAAATGCTATGCATTATTACAGCAGGAACAGGAACTTTGACGCAAGCCGGCAACATAAAACCGTCACACGCGCCCTAAAATCAGCAAAAGTCATGCCAAACGTTGAGCTTAATTTCACAAAAATGGCTTTTAATGGTTGAAACAGGAGCACTGACCCACAGCACAAGCTGTGAATTACAAGTACAGTGACAAATGGGCCAGCTAGCTGGCTGCGATGCCACAATTTCAAGTGCAATGCTGCTGTGTTTCACTTAGTATGTCTTACAAGCATGAATGGATCACTGGGTTTATGGACTGTGATATATACAGTACAGCAATTCACTCACTGGTCCTGGCGTTCATTGTTGCTGGTGTACTCTGCTTGCTTCCTTTCATGGCTGAGATGCCGATGCCATACTCTGTGCCTGGCAGCAGGTCTGAGACACAAAGAGAGAACCAGCAACCGATTCAACACACAATATATGTATATATACACCAAAGAACCTGGAGAAAACCCACACACACACGGGGAGAACATGCAAACTCCACACAGAAAGGCTTGTGTCGGATCGGATCGGGTGCTACACGTCGGATGGGGTACTTATTTTTGCTGCAAGGCAACAGTGCTCGCCACGACCCCGCCGCGTGGCCTGATCACTTAAAAATCAATTCAAATAAATCCAGAATGAGTTTCTCATCAGCAACAGAAATATTGATGCAGACAAGAGCAATGAGGAATGACCAGGGATGACAAGGATTACCAGAGGAAAAAGGGGGAGAGACGGAGGAGGAATAGGAGTAGAGAGAACATTAATTGTGAACGGCTGAACAGAATGACACAAGGACCTTTAGGTTTTATTCTTATGGTGGCTGTGCCCTTTCCAGCACTGTGGCCTTTCAGCCAAAACATCCCAGATGACCCCTTCTTTCTGACAATATACCCACAGGACAACAAGAATTTCCACAGATACAATCAGTGGACTGTCACCAAAGTGTTAACACACCCACACACACACACACACACACAGACCGCATACCTTTCACATCTGCTTCAGTACATATAATTTGCCACCTTCCCACTCACCTGTGAGTGTGGTCTTAGTGGTGGCTCCCTCATTTCGTGGTACGATGACTTTGTCATACTGATCTCCAGCCAAAGTGCTGTACACCACCTGGTAACCCTCCACCTTCATGGAAACGATGACAAAACTTGTTACATTAAAAGGTTAAAAAAAAAAAAAGAAGCCTGCATTGCTGATGGCTGATAGAATGAATGGTTTATTCTGCACCAGCTCGAGATGTGATTTGACTCTCTGTCAACACTGCAAAATCATGAGGCTGAATAAATTTGCAGTGTTAAAAGGCATCAAGACAGCTTCATAAGTATGGGTGTGAGGTTACTGAGCCCTAGAAATATCACTGTAACTACTCACAGCAACAAAATTATTTACTATATTAAATTCGGAGCAAATCATTCGGTGTTCACTTGCGTGAGAGAAATCCAGAGTGCTCAGGAAAACTGAATCCAGACAAACTGGGTAAATCGGGTGAATCTCCATGAGGTCTGGTGTGGGAGAGTGTCCACTCTTCAAAAAACCTGGACTATCCCTTAAACATGTGTGAGCCATCTCATCCACTATTTTATGTCTGAGTTATTTTGTTTTATTTCTTGAATGTATAATTTACACGTTTTCCTGAATAGAATCTTTATGGATTTTTTAGTTTTGCTTGTACAGTTCCCTACACTTTTAGATGGTGGGGTGTTTCAGCTCCAGTGCCATCCTGTACAGTGAATATTTTTGTGTGTGTGGGAAGGGTCGAGAAAGTGAGCATATGATCACGCTTGAATATAATGTATTTAATTGACTTTTGCTTTGTTTTATTCTCACTACACCAGAGTACACTTAGCGCATCAAAAATTACAAAAGCAACATCCAAATGACAAAATACATATTCAGCTCATTACCTCCGCTTCACTGTTATCCCACTCCAGCTCGAGGGTGGTAGAGCTCTTGGACACAAGCCGTAAGTTCTTGGGGGCATCAATTTCTGAGAAGAATGATAAAGCTGACAATGTTGGGGACACTGAGACCAATTCGCAGGGATTGTGAACAAGCAAACATCAGCAGTTTATCTGTCTCACAGACACTGCTGCTGTCAAACACTCCTCCCTAGACTTACTCTGTGTGTAGGATGACACATAGTTTCAACTTATTTGATTAATTTTTAATTTAAATAAAACTTTTTTTTTATTCTAAGCATATTTAACTGAAAAATACATATATTTATTACGTTTTCACAAATAACGTGTTTTCTTTTATAAAGGCAAAAAAATATACACATATACTGCATGAATCACCTTGAACAGATGTTCATTACCATATCACATATACTGTAGATCAACAGTGTAGTAAACATTAGGCCATATGTCATTTCACACAACACTACCACCACATCTGCTTGCTGTCAGACCTCACCGGTAGTGAATTCAGTGGAAATGGATCCGCTCTCATTTCCTTTCCTTAAACCTCTGACAGAGACCTCGTAACGGGAGCCTGGACGCAGAACCTGTGGCGCATAAGATAAATTAACAAATATCCCACAGTCCAAAAACATGCAATATGGGGATTCGGTAAATTGGACACTCTACTGTAACCATAGGTGTGATTGTGAGAATGGGAGGTTGTTTGTCTATGGATGTGGCCCTGTGATGGACAGGTGATCTGTCCAGGGTGTGATCCCGCCTATCGCCCTTTGTCAGCTGAGATTAGCACAGCGCCCCCCGCGGCAACCCTCATGTGGAGGGTAAAGCAGTAGTAGATGGAAGGATGGATGGATCATTTTGTCAATTCTTTCTCTGTTAATATAGTCATCATGTCAAATTACCACTTCTTATAATAAGTTGAAGAGTGGGTGTTGTGGGCTCAATGAAAAGTCATGTACATGGGTGTGGAAATTAGTCACTGTGTATTTTTGTTTGCAGATATGTCCTTTGATTGTGTCACTTCCTGTATGTTTCGTCAATATGTTGCAGCGTTTGTTTATTTATAGTATTGGACTAGTGTTGGAACATGTGATGATTGCTTTTCCATCTCTGCAGATATGCAGCTGGGAAATGTTGAGACTACACACACACACACAGAAACATCATTTAAACACCTATAAAACACAACAATACTTGTGAGGCCCATACGGCTATCCCAGAGCAAACACTAAACGTAAAGATTAACAGTTTAAGTTGTGAGTAATGGACGTGTCAGTCCCCATAATGCATCTGTGTGATCCCATCTGTGACCACAGGTCAATATGAAATCAACATACATTCACACACACAGGCACACACGCTCACCTGCAGTGTGTATTGGCTGAGTGTGGGCTGGAGGCGGAAGGTGGTCCGTGGCCCCTCACCTCCCACAAGGCCATAACGCAACACGACCTGATCGATCTTTGCTTTAGGCGGGCTCCACTCCACAAATGCCACGGTGTCTGACACATCCCGCACGATCAGCTGAGTGGGGCCATCAATCACTGTGACAGAAATAAGTATTGAGTGTCCTTTTGTTATTGTTGTGAAAAAAGCAGAGTCACTGAGGTGTAATCGTTTCGTCAATCTTGACATCTACTTCAGCAAAAACCTTTGAATAGGACCAGGTAGTGTTTGACATTTATATTGCACTGCTTTTTTTAATTTATTTTTTTTAACCTCAGTTAAGTCTGCAATTCACTGCAAGATAGACACAGATACACTAGATATAAACAAGATATATAATTACACACTCAATAAGGATAGACCTACTCAGTTGACTGTTTTGGCAAACCCATTTTTCAGGTTTGTAACCCCTAAAACAAAATGCAGTCTTCTTATGACCTCCTTTACAGGTTTAAGATATGAACATATTGTATATATATTTATAATCTTGTCAACATAGATTTACATTGTGATTCACAGGAGGGATAACAACACTGGGGATTTGGCACAATGTTTGGCTCAAACATCACAAATGATCAAAAAAGGCCAATTAATCAACTAACTCACGAATGAAAATGTTACACCTAAATGATATTTGACCAAATAAACCACAGTCTTGCTCAAAGGCTGATTAAATGAAAAGTAATCAAACCGTAGGTTTTTATTCCAGCTTCTCATTTGGACCAATTTCAGTCAACATTTACAGGGGAGATGAAAATGAAATGATGGAAGTTAATACTGGAGCTTTTGCAGCAGTGCAGTAGCTATGGATTTGTTATCAGAAAACGCTTTTCTTTGACAGCCAGGCATTTGAAACTTATCAGACCTGACACATGCTGAGGCAATGAGCTTTATCTATGCAAAGTCTAAACCACGAGCCATGATTAAAGCTCCTCCAGGCTGCAATTGCTGGAAAACAACACTTGCTGTGTGTGAAGAGCTGCAAAAACAACGGGTGTGATGAGGAAAAAAAAAAAGTTGACAGAAGGTAATCATTAAACATTATCTCTACACATCCTCATTGTTAAAGCATTGGCGCCATTATACGGAAAAAGAAGTGTGAGAGAATGTGACAATTAGCACCTTGTTTCATTAACCTGTTAATTACCTTTTCCCACAAAAGCTGTTGCTTTAGCAGATAACAGGAAAAATGCAGGTGCTTTTGATTTTTCACATGAACACTTCTTGACAAATCCCACTGCTGTTAAATGGTGCTCAACGCTTCAACATAAATGGTATTTATTCATAGTGAATGATTGTTAATAGGAAGAATTGTCCAATTAAATCTGAAAAAGGTGACTTAATGTTCAACATTAGTGTTTTAAACCCCAGGGGAACTCAAGGAAAAACACCATATTTCACATAAAAGATCACTGTTCCCTTTTCAAGTCTTCGTTTGAAGCTACTACAAGTCAACCCTGATTCTTGATATATTAGAAACTGGCCCCATGGGCGTCGTCCTAGAAAACATCGAGAACCAGTCCCCATATTAGCCATCCACTCCCTTTGGTTTTATCTGTGTCTCTTCATCATGCTCTCTCTCTGTCTCCAGGGAAGAATAAATTGTTGTACTAAATAATTTAGTAACTTCAAATTTGTCTTTTTCTCTGTCTTTATCCGATATGGTGACCTGCAGTGGGCTACCATGAAAAACGAATGAGAGGGCACAATGAATTATTAATCAATACTTAATTACAGGCTATGAAATGAACAAAGACTTGACAGGAAATTGATGATGTTTTGACTGTTTTGGATTGTTATGGACGACGTTTGAATTGGTTCCATTACAGCTGTCTGACTCATCTCACTCCTGTCCACTGAGTGAAGAGTCATACAGTCTTACATCAAGGCAGAAAATGATAAAACAGTGGTGACAATCAGTGGTGAACCATGTATGTGCGTCACAGACACTTATTTGTTAATTTCACTTATTGTTCCAATAATCCGATTGTAGCTTTGCAAAGCACAGCACTCACTGCAGATTTGTTGCATACTGAACAAAAATGGGCCTGTGTCACACACACTTTTCATGCTGCCATAATGTGTAATGTTTGACGAGTTGCTTGGTAATGAAGATGCTTAAATATGGCGTGAGAACAGAGAGTGAGAGGCAATGTGACAAAAAGCCAAGAAGCCTTGTGCACGGCGACGCTTACTAAACTCTGAAATGTGCTCTCACTCCTCCACCTCGTTATTTTTGTTTACCATTAGTGTCTCTGTCTAACACAAACACAGCAAGCTGTGGCACCTCAGGTCAGCAGGTCGAGGTGTAAAGCATCGGAAGTAGACTGACGTTAGCGGCCAGCAGGTCCAGGACAGGTGCGGTGAACTAGTGGGGGACAGCTAAAGGTGCAGCCTGTGGCCAATGGGAAAGGAATTGAGCTTGTAACTGAAGGGTTGTCGGTTCACATCACGGGACGGTTCGTGGGCTGGGGGTGCCCGTGAGCAAGTTCTGCCCACTGCTTCTTCGCCTGGCTTTTGTGTGTTCACTACTGATGTGTAAAAACGAGGCATGTGTGTGCAAAAATAACTAATTCAAATTAAAGCTAAGTCGAGCGTCACAAAGCCTGGCAGCCAACATCCCACTAATATTAAATATGTGCATCCATGTCCACTGAGAAGACCCGAGCCCAGTATTTCAAAATTCATTGGGTTAGGGTAAGCTTTTGCTTCAAACTGTGGCTGTAGAAACAGGAACTCAAAGATCCTGGCTCTTACACACTCGATCTTTAACATTAACAGCTTTGAGGTATTGGTTGAGACTGACCGGATTAGTTGTTTCCTTTGAGACCAAACATTTTGGGATAAGACTGATAACATAATGATTTACATACATGTTGTGACAGTAGCGGTCACTGGCTGACTTCGACCCTGGTCTCGGAGTGCCACCAAGTTAACGGTATACTCTTCTCCTGGTCTTAGACCAGTCTGCACATAGGACGTGATGGTGCTGGGCAGCTGTGCAGTCATCCCTCCATCATTGTCCTGGTGGGGAAATAAAGAAAACAGGCTGTGGTAATAAGATGAAAATGTCACTGTAACATTGCATATTTTGTGTCAGCTACGGTGTCGTTTAAACTTCTCCCATTGAGATAAAAAAAAAAAAAACAGTCAGACATACTTTGTCAATGATGTCATGCAGTAAAGTTCTTTTTTCCTTTTTTTTAACTTACTGTATTTGTAAACGTCTGGATGGTTTACCACATGAAGTTTCAAAACTGTGTTAGCAGGCAAAAAATGAGTTTTTCTGTGCCTGTTTTGCAGAGGCACCACTCTGTACACTACTAAAAGCCTGTCACTCATCCACACAGAGACCCTGCTATTCCCAGCTGTTCACAGAGAGCCAGTGTTGCACATGCATTTCCTGCAAACAGACATATGTTACACCTACTGCTGCTCCAAGATCCCCAAAAGCCTGTGCTGCGAAGGCTCGCATTGAAAGGGAATATACAACAGCCTGCTCCTTTCCTGATTCACAACTGTAATTAGAGATGTACCATTTAATCACCTCAACTAAATTACCGAGGTGGGCAGTAACACACAGCGGTGATGTTCCAATAACAAGCGGTGTTCAATCTCAATGATAATACAGTTAAATGAAGGTAATGCTAAATTACACAAAATGAATCACCGTAATTGTATAACCTACTCCCATCTCCTGTGAGTGCTCATAATTAGTTATCATTCTCTCTGCTGACAAGATGCTCAGATACGCAATGGTGAACGGTTCTCGTGGAAGTATTTTTTTATCATCACTTTAATTTTATTGTGCCTAAGAGTGTCAAGAATGTAGAACTTTTCGATTGCCGAGTCATACTTACTGGATGCTAATTGGGCAGATTTGGTTTTCCAAATTTTTTTTTTTTTTATTTTATATGTGTATCTGCAGAATGAGGTAGATAATAGAAAATGATTGGGGTGTGTCAAAGGGTTTCCATTAGAAAGACACTAATTCTGTTAAATAAAATAAGTGTGAGAATACACATAGTGGATTATGTAGAGTAACAGGGACACGGCTCTGAAATAAATACATATCGCCTCTAGCATATTAGGGAGTCAGCAGGTCTCTCAGAGAAAGATGTATGTTTTTATTGCGAGTGAGAAAGACATTTTTAAATGTTGATCAACTTGCTGTTTGTTTAGACCTATGCAGTATAATGCTGTAGGTATATAAGTGGCACCACTTCAGCTTAATCGCTTCATAAACTATACTACACACCACTGCAGCTTCGGGGGATAAAATGAGCATGACAGATCATTTTTAGATGTTCATGGAATATGCCAGACACCTTTTTCCCAGGAGTAACAGAGTGAGTCACGAAGTTCAGTTTGAAAACAGTGCTATAGCCAAAGGCACAAATTAACATAATTCATGTAGACATCATTCCAAAACACTTTATGTTAAGCTTTGCATCCTGTGCTTTGTGCTTGTGTTGAAACGTATGTGGATAAAGTTCAGCGGACTGTTCGAAAAAATCAACAAATACTGTACATATAATATTATTTGATTAGGTCATTAATAATAACATATTTATAATCTGGTTCTTCTAGTAGTGGATGTTAATAACACCAAAACTGTGTTTGTTTGCATGGGCCAAACCCTTCATGCCTACTTCCATTATGAGACTGTCAAAATCCACAATTCCCATTGCTGGATTAGATCCACAGGTTGTGGGACTGCCAACTCATAATATGATTTCCCCTGTGGCTAGAGCAAGGGATAGAAGGCAAGTTGAGTGGAGCTAGAGGGAGTAACCTATGCAGAGACAGGCAGAAAAACAGGATGAGGTGAGGGGGGAATGGCACGAGTGGAGTGTTCCTTTTTGGGGGTAGAGAAGAAAAAAAAAATCCAGATCTACACCAAAGACATGATGGATTGGAAAAAAAAAAGAGAGATAATGATGAAAGAGTGAGTGAGTGAAGGATGCTAGAAGAATCTGAAGGAGCTGGAGAAAAAGAGGGCTAAAAGCAATCAAATTAAATCAAGAAGCAGGCCGCTCCCATCGATAGACGTTCTTCCCTTACAAGTGCTTGAAATACATACAAACATCTTAACATCAGATTTAATGCTTGGAGTCTGGCTGGACCAAAGGATATTGCCCCATGAGAACACCTTAAAGGAGAAAACCAATTACTATGACAGGGCACAAGATTGGAGTGCCTAGACTACCCAAGTTTAGTTTAGCAGGGAAAGCTTCTTGCTTTCTGGGTTTAAGTCTGACCCTGTTGTGATTTACAAGTTATTCTGGGAAAAGCTTTACCACATCATCCATCTTATAGCCAATAAGCTTAGGACAATTTGTTGATCTAATTTGGTACTGGGCCCCCACAAAAAAAAACAACTTTGTCCACCCAGTTTGTTTTTCCAGTTTCGCCACAGAAAGTCACTAATACATTTTAGTATTTTTACTAATTTTTTGTCTACACAGAATAAAATAGAATAGAACTATATTGCCTTCAGTTCACCAACATAACATAATATCATAAAAAAAGAGATGCAGGTAGTCACAAAAACAACTTGCAGTTAAAATAGGATAAGAGACATAAGAGAGATAGACATGAGAGATAAATTGTAAAAGACATAAAAAGAAGACCAAAAAACGTGTGTGTGTGTGTGTATAAGACAAGAGAAAAATCTTCACTGTTGATTCCTTATGCACACAGAAAACTTTACAGCATCACACTGGCACTGACAGTAAACACATGCACTGGGTGTGTGTGTTCACCAGCTTTACCTTGGGAATGAAGCTGATCTCCCATCCATCAAAGGAGTAGTAGAATGGTTGCCAGTGGACCTCAACTGACGTCTCTGTGATGGATTTGAAGACTAAACCATCCGGATTAGAGAGATCTGGAGAGTTCATTTCAGACATGAGCGATGCGCTTATTGATTTATTTTATTTTATTTAACAGTTTGATTTTTGTTTCTGACTTAAAACAATAATTTATATCTCACTTTTGTTGAAACATATTTAAAAGATGCTTCATAACGCATACTGCCGATGCTTTCAGCAGAGATTAGACCTACTCACTTCACTGCGTTGATAAAACTTGCACCATTGATTTTGTGAAAATAGTCATAACTCATACTTTGACCCAGTGCAATGCAAGAATGACTTTCTTCACAGGCAGATGTGGCCCTATAAATCTTCCAAGATAATCAGATTCTATAGTTCATAATTAGGTTTAGCCAAGACAACCCAACTTTTCATATCATCTCTGATAAACGGTTGCGTTGGGCTTAAATGCCTGAAATTGTCTTTACTACCCCTAATTGTATCACTGAAATTAAATTCACTTATCTGTGAATCGGAGGATAATATTAACAGCAGAAAGTGCACTATCAGACTGTTTCCACTGTATATCTGCCAGTTGTATATGAAGTGATCCAATTGTTTTTGTTGCTTTTGAAACTAGGGTTAGGGTTATTACTTATTCTTGGGCTGGTATTAACGTCCATCCCAACTCCTGAATGATCACGGCCAGATTGTGCTAAGTGCAGGTCTGAGCGTCCCCTATGTGTCCTGATTATGTCCTCTTATCTGATCCCAGAAACCACATTCAGAGGTGGTTTGAGGACGCACGTGTCCACCTCCTCAGCTGAGGTCCTTTGACCAGCAGTAGTTTATTTATTTACTTTTTTTGTCCCAATGCTCATATGTTAGGTCTGAACAGGAACAAAAGGTACACAGTACATTAATGGGCCGGTTGAGACACTGTATTGGAATTTAAGTGACTGCAAACAGATGGTGTTTGACACCGACAAACTTTAAAAAAACAGGTTGTGTGCAAGCTTAAGAATAAGAGTATGAATCCATGAGCCATAGCCTACCTTTCAAGACAAAGGAAACATGATGAGAAATGTATGATATGGGTATTACAGCAACACTTTGCAGTGGGATATACTGTGTAAGGCCTCTATGGGTTATTTTTGTCACAATGAGACACAAGACTGTACTTACATGTCCAAACAGTAATGCTGTCAGGGACACTGATACTGTTGTTTATGACAGCAAACACGTTAATGTTGTACTCCATGCCCGCCTCTAGGCCAGAGATAGTACAGGTGGTGGTGTTGCCTGGAATCCTCATTTCAAGTTGCACACCTGACAGAGAGAGGTAAAAAAAAAAGGGTACACGGATACATGGATGCACCAGAAGAAATATGCAAATAAGCACATGTATATTTATTTTTGTATATTTGTATGAATAAATAAAAGGAAAGGCTGTCAGTCAATTGAGCAGCACGGCTCTGTGTATTTACCTCTGGGGCTGCTTGGTGTGTAGGTCACCAAGAAGTCCGTCAGCACTACTGACCCCTCCCACTCCAGATCAACAGTGCGATCAGTCACACCTCGGACCTTTAAGTTCATGACAGGTGCCACTGCGGGAACAAAAAAACAAATAGCCTAACTTATCTACAAGTACATTACTCAGAAAGTTTTTCATATCAACTTTTCCTGATGTCTGTGTCATTTATATTGATATTCGAGTATATTCATTATCCTTTTTAGCCATAGTTTTGTGTCTCTCCAATGCGACTGAATGTAAACAGAATATCTATCTTGTTATCTCATCCAACTCATAAAACATGACAGATACATAACTCATGTGACTCAGAAGTGTTGGTTGTTCGAGAAATCCAACATTTTAAAAGTCCACTTTTAGTTGACTGTCACTCATTCCCTCATGTCATAAACCTGGGAGTTTCAGATGAATAAACAAGAGCATCAACATATCCCTAGCCAAAAACAGTGGGAGGAGGAGGAGGAGAAAGAGGAGGCAGAGCAAGGTGAGGGTCATCACGGAGGAGAAGACAAGACATAAAGTGCATACAGTTACAGCTGAGGAATGGCGATATGGATGCACAGTCGACAGCAAAGAACTGGAGAGAAAAAAGGGGGCTAGATGACATGTGCCAATTTAAAGAGAGCTGATGATAAGAAAAGGAACGAAAAAAACAGTGAGATTGATGATGTCATCTACAGCATGTATATCCTGTGATACAGCTCTTTAGACACTTTGAGCCACTGCTTCCTTTAGAGGAGTTTGCTCTTTCAATATCCCCAAACCTGAAACTGGGAACATCTCGTACAGTTCTCACTTAGCTACAGGAGATGTTGAATCTGCTTTATCAAGTCTATGACGTAAATAGCAAATGTGGGGTAGGAGGGGAATGAATGTGGTCATGCAGGGCAATGAGAAGATGAGCCTGTGGGAAAATAAAGACATTTAATCCAGAACAAAAAAGAGCAGAATCTCAAGAGAGCATTGTGGAAAAGGTTGCTCTGAAAAGTTCGACAAGAATGTTGAAACTGAAATCTATGACTTTACAGTCAAGATGCTACAAAAACGTATTATGTGAAAGGTCAACAACAGCCAATTAATTTGAATGCAAATGCTTGTTTACTCAATTTGAAAAAAAAATGACAGAAGCAACCAAACACCCTGTCAACATTTCTCAACAGCAGAATATCAAGAGAGTCTCTGACCTTTGTGTCTGGGCCACTTTTCATCTCCAACAGCATTTTTCATTTCCTCTTTGTTTCCCTGTCTTAACCAAATTTCAGTACATTTGTTCTTCTGGCTAAAATATCTTTGGATGGCATTAAATGTGTTATCTACCAATATCTTGACCCAGGTAGAAGAATATGAAGACTTCACATCTTCACAGGTAAGTAAATAATACTTCTCATTTACATTACATAAATGATAATGATAACTCCTCAGGCACCTATGCTTCTCAAATTTTACTTGCTGAAAGTTATTTAAGTTATGAGTTTAATCACTTTACCGTCTAACAGATTCAGGAAAATCTACTGAACTAAAACCTTGATGGTACGACTGCAGCCGACAACAGAGGTCAGTGCTTCATTAAAGGACTAACTTACCTTCAGGCTACTTCGGGCACTACACTTGCCAATTTGCTGAACTGACTAAATTGAAAATGTATATAATGTATAAAATCTTGTTGCCTGTTTGTTGTCTGCAAATATCCCCCAAAAAAATCCATCCACACCACCTGTAAACGATGTAGTATTATAATGTAAATGAATGTGATTTAAGTGTTGGGTTCTGCTTTGAAAAGGGCCCATTGGTCTTATTTCACTCAGATGCAAATTTGATTTTGTACTCTCGACAATGTGATAAAGCATCATTAGGTGTTTGCTAAGAGATCAGACCTCCATTCATTTTGATTGGCAAAGCAGTGGCACAAAATCACAACAAACACACACACACACACACAGTCAAAGACATGTAAATACACACACAGGCAGACAGTAGATACCACAAAAATACAAATGATTAAAATTGTGTTAATATGAAGAATGAGGAAAATCTAACTAATAATACATTTTAACAGGGAAAACCTTTTCATGTATTGCATATTTGCTTTTCATGTATTTTATATTTTCATGTAAAAAAAAACTACTGTACCTTATATTGTGTGTTTTTCATGTAGCTGTCAGCTTACATTAAGTGCCGTGTGTATGTCTAAAGACCAATGTGACACCACTGACGCTGTTTATCTGTCTAATAATATACGAAATATTTACGTATGTGTCTGTATTGATATGTTATATTATATTTCTGTTTTTATCATTTGCTGCAAATAAATATAGCAACAATGTTTAGATAAATTTTATTGCTGTTCTAAAGCCATGGTTCTCTTACCACCAGTGGTACGTGTGCTTCCTCTGGTGGCTTCTGTATATACCAGGGTATGTGATTGGAGTGCAGCTGTAGAATGTGTAGAAAATGAAAACAAATAGAAAACTAATAATAATCAGAGTCACCTTATCTCGCTCCATCTTAATTTAATTTCACTATATCTGTGTCCTAATATGTGAGGAAGCGGACAATGATGAGAGAGTAAATTATCTTATAGGCAATACATCAGCCTTCTGTGAAAAGTCCATAGCTGACTTTGCTCGGCCTATTTACAGCCCCGTACGTTGGCCATAATGGTGTTACTTATATATATATTTTCTCAGGTGGTACTTGGTAGAAGCAGGGCAATAAAATCTAGTAATCGAGTCCGATATCAACGCTGGTGCGATATGACAAACGTAAATGTCTCTCATCGCCCCAGTGTCACTAAGAGGATGTCAACAATGTGAGGGTGTCATTGCTGGTTGAGAAATGCAGCATCAGAACTAAAAATGAAAGTGATGGAGAAATAATTGTGTCTGAATGACACTCTCCTGCAAAAGACTTTGCTTTGAGTGAATGTTGTTTTTTTTTCATGTAAAAATACTCTATCTTTCCTCCAAGCTTCAAACATACAATTTGAAATTCCATTATTTCTCATAGTGGGGGGAATACAGGACACCACAATTTAAGCCAAATACATCCCATTTTCTTCTGCTCATAATAACATAAAACACTTAATCCTGTCACCCTACAGGTCTCTGGCAACTTAACTGCTTCATTTTGTATTCAGCAACCTATCCTCTACAAGTATTGGCTATTTAGCCACTAATTGCAAAGAAATAAGCAATCCACTCTGCCTCGTTTGGTGTAGATATTAAACTGGCGGGCAGTGCTCAGGAATCAGCCTTAGTTATATGATTTGCAGTCCCTGTCTCTCTGTCTCCCGCTCCTCTGCCTGTCCTCATTTGTCTCTTTGTTGACAGCTGCGAGGATCTGATACTTTGGCGTGGAGAATTTCTCCGAACAAAGGCAGCCTCAATTACTGCAAGTCACACGTCACACCACCTGCACTTGAAGCACAGATGGATTTGTTACCCAAGGATGCTCACACACAGCAAACAGCAGGGCTGAGTCTTGTGTTTTCCGACCTTTCAAACTACACTTCAATCCCACAAACAGAAAAATAACATTGCATTCAGAGTTCTATGCAAAAATCTACTTTAGAATACTAAACCTCACAAGGTGGTTGAATTAAGATCTTGGTTTCTTCATATTAATGTCGTGCTGCTGACGAAATGCTATGTGTCTGCCTACAGACTCTTAACACCCCACGATTTGAATGGAGACACTTGTGCAATACCTGGGGTTTATGCAGTGCTGGTACCTATAGCAACATATTTCTGTCATACAATTCTGTGTGGAGTGTGCATGTTCTCCCCGTGTGAGAGTGGGTTTCTCAGATTCCTCCCACAGTCCAAAATATGCAGGTTAATTGGACGCTCTAAATTGACTCTAGGTGTGACTGTGAGTTGCTCGTCTGTATGTGTTGACCTTGTGATGAACGGGCAAGCATTTGCTCGATTTTCTGCTTTTCTCTCTTTTAAAACACATTTTGAATTTTGCCGTGTCATTGATCATTTTAAAATATCTCTTTGGCATCGGGGGAATCGTGATGGACAATTTATGGGCTTTTTTGATAGATTAAATAACTTATTTCTTCCCATCTAAGCAAAGATAAAGCCATGATTCTATGTATGTTTGACAGATGGTGTTTACACGGAGCTTTTGGATCTTAACTCCATAAAAATCCAATCTAAACGTCATATTCATGACTTCTAACAGCATGAGGGCATCTAAAGCTCTATTTTATGAGAGAGCCTTAAGGGAAAATGCATTTTACTATTTGTTGGTGTCATTTATCAAAAGTTAGTTTCTTTACATTGACTTGTAGAATTACTCCCACACTGTAAGTAAAGATAGAAATGTTCAGAAGACATTCTGGAGACTGTAATCTGAGGTGTGCATTCAGGTTTTGCACCCACATAGACCTTAACAACATTGCCAGCCGTTCATGAGCAGAAAATGTGCCCACATTACAGATCATCACTCTTGGTAATGAATGCAGTCCATCTAATGTTGTGGCTGTAATTTATAATGAAGCCTGTTCTTCTGCAGAATTCAGCTTTAAGTGTTTGAGGGTCACAGAGTGTCACAGTGAAATCAGTTCAGACTGGATGGCTGCTCTGAGTTACTTGATCTTATTCATACTGACAGTGAGTGTTAAAGGGAGGACGACGTCTTTGCCTAGAGTTTGAGCTTCGGGGACCTGAACCCCCGAATGTCAGACAAACTACTTTTTGTAGGTGACAACAGTCAGAGGATTAAACTGAGGTGAAGGATAACATAACACACAGCCTACCAGAGTTGCAGTCATCTCCAGCAAAGCCATCCTGGCAGACACAGAAGCCTTCCTTGCACACTCCTTTCTTGCTGCAGTTGTTGGCACAGTACACCAGCGAGCAGTCTTCTCCCACATAGCCAGGTCGGCAATGGCACGTCCCATTGACGCACAGCCCCTGGTCCGAGCAGTCATTGAGACACCTCCCAACCATGCAGTCTTCTCCAGTGAAGGACTCCTCACACACGCACTCCCCGTCAATACACAACCCGCGGCCCGAGCAGTCTGAAGGGCACCGCGGCTCTGAGCAGTTGTCGCCTCCAAAGTCACGGTCACACACACACTCCCCTTCGACGCACACACCCTGGCCGGAGCAGTCGTCCGGGCAGCGGGGCTCAGAGCAGTTTTTGCCACTCCAGCCTTCGTCACAGATGCAGCCGCACAGGTCAAAGCTAAAGCTGCCGTGGCCACTGCAGCCTGGGACAAAATCCAAACGACCTGGAGAAAGCACATGTGTCACTTTTTATAGAAAGGCAAATAGGATTATTATTGGTCCATTAGAGGTGAGTCGGTTTAATTAATGAATACACTTGTACGTTAACCTTACCAATCCTTGGCTGGACATCTACTAATCTTCTAATCTGATATTCGTATGGATTTGTTTCATGTATTTTTATATTTAGCTGTGTTCTAGTCTTGTACTCAAATATGGATATGTTAACGTGCCCCCTTTGGGATTAATTAAATTGCTATTCAACTTAAATATTAAGTTGGATAGCATATATAATATAAAACAAACCAACGCCAGATTCAAAAATAGAAAACCTCCCGTCAAATCAACCCTAAAGAAAAGTATTTTTTTCATTTTGTGACCACAATAAAACAGCTGGCTTCACTAAATTGGGTACGATTTGCATTTTAAAAAGGGTAATCGTTTCATCATCAACTCAGAAATTTAATTATATGAAATATCTAATCTGCTTGGGAGAAGCAGTTGTCAAGACATCAATGGAAACCTGTCTCATTCTGTGTGCGTCCTCTCTCTGCCACTGCCCTCCCCAGCTGGACATTTCATCCTCATTCAGATTCAGATTGTGACTGCAGCAGATAATCACATTCTCACCACAAGACATGGAGCATTTCCAGAAAAAAATATTTGAATGTGGTGACGGTGTCAATGGAGTAGATCCTTTGACCACAATATCCTATAACTCTATCCATTCCGGTCTCAAAATGGAATGTCAGCGTCTTCTGGACAAAATTTTAATCAGTCGCAATGTTTCCCCACTGCTTTTAGACTGAGACTGTGCAGCAGCACAATGGAGTTTGGCCCCAGGCATCAGTATTCTGCTGCTGCTACTGCTCCATGCATTGTATAAACAGTATGTTTTGCTCTGCTTTCACTTAAAGTGCATGTTTTTTTTTTTATATTCTTGTCACCAATTAGACTGCCTGCACTGAAGGATTTTCATACAGTTCATGGTTTTGCCACACAAATGAATTGTTTATTTATTATTATTATTGAAAAAGTAAAAAAAAAAAAAAAAAAGTAAAGAGGCTTACACGGAATAAACAATACCTGCTTTTTCTTTTTGTTATTGTGACTCACCCATGGCTGAGCTCTCTCCACAGCATCCTGATCCACACTGAGCTCTAAGCAGGGAAACTTCTCTCTCGAGCATCTCTACCCTGGTGGCCAGCTGCTGGATTGTCGCTGTTACTGCACAACCACATGCAGCTTTTGGGATGTTGATGCGGTGAGTAAACGTGACCTGTTAAGACGACAAATTAAGAAATGTATTTTAAAAAGTGCAACTAACCTCATTTTACACACACACACACAAGAAATTATACCTCTGCGTCTGGGACCACGCTTTGGTCTCAATCCAGTTTCTCTAATCTCAAAGCCACATAACCTGACACCCAAATATAAACATTTAAAGTGGCAGTATCTAAACATCCTGCAATATTATACACTTACATGCACAAATGTTATTTGTCAGACACGCACACAATCGAGAGCGACACAGTTTTTCTGGGCATATCTGCATCACACCAAAATGAAAATTGCACCTACATTTTTGGAATTTCAGTCGGTGCATCTTTTCATATTCAGAACAGTAGGTCATAGTGTTTTTTTTTGTGATTTCACACATTACACAATTTCTACATACATTTTAATGTCTGCACTCAGCCAAAGCTTGGCCCGAACTATCTCTGCCATTGTTATCAGTGACATAAATATTCATCATGAATGTAAATTGCTGTGTGTGTGATGAAGCAGATGTTGTACTTCCAAAATGACTCCATGCCACATGAGAGTCAATTAACTACCCTCACATCTTATTCCCACTCCACACTTTCAGGCTACCTCTTGCCTCTCACAAGCTCAAACCTTTTTCAGATTTACATACTCTCCACTGGTTGGACACATAGATATTCCTACAAGAACCAACCAAAATAGACCACTTTCAGACCAACATCATTTCCATAAATTGTATTTCAAGTCCTGGTGACTTGCTAAAGTTATATCATATTGAATGTGGCAGCTGCTTGAAGACAAATAGCCTAACCTACATTGATTTAAAGTGGAGCTGGAGCTGAAAGCACTTTCACTTCAAAACAGAGCCAAAGCAGCGTAACTGCTTGTCTTTATAATGCAGGGGACATCTGAGCCTGAAGAAATACCTGGCTGTCAGCATCCAGAGTCTGCTCAGTGTATTCTGCAGGTCCAGTTGGATCCACTGGACCCTCCACAGAAGGTTTGGATGCCAGCTCAGCACGTGACCCTTTAAAATTTAAAAGGAATAAGTCTTAAAAAAACAATCTCCAGGACAGCAAGTCAAATATCTGCAGTGAGTTTACAGCACAAACACATTCGATGAAATGACCTCACCATCAGGTGGACTGGATGTGTCCAGGTCAACGGAGCACAGAGACTCTAAGGGTACGTTTATGTTGTAGACGTGGTTAAAGACCACAGGTTGCTCCCGCAGTGTCTGGTTGGTCGAGGAAGCGAACTGATCCTCCCCCAGGGTCTGTCTCCTCACTCGGGTGGTACGAACCAGCTTGTTGTCCCCTGATGGAGCGGCACAAGCAGCACCCTGGAGAAAAAGAAAATATGAAACAAACAGCAGCAACAAAAAAAAGACACTTCACATGGTTTTGACTCAAGGGTTTCCAATTGTTTATTTTTTTTCCTCCTAACTTGAGTTTACAGAATGATGGAGTGAAGCGAGGGAATAGAACCCAGGGGACACAAAACAAGATGACACTAATAAAAAGTATATAAAGGATTTCCTCTGGCTGCAAAAGTGACAAAACAATTTTCAGGTTAAGAATTTAGCTCATTTTCAAAGGACTACAGCATTAATTCTGTATTTTAAGATGATGTTTTCTTTGTGGAATGGCACACCTCAGAGAATTTCATTTGACATGTTTCAATAGTAGAAATTACAGTATTGCAAAAAGCAGGCAAAGTTACAGAATTACTTCAAGCACTACCTGAATCCAAACTCACATTTAAAAAACCCAGTGCAGGAGATGATCTGCATTTAAAGAGTTTGGATAGTTGTATTAACCCTGCAAATCCCCCCAAAAAGCATGGGAGCATAAAGAGTTTGTTGCTAATTAAAATGTAATTGGTAGAATATTTGCCAAAAGATACAAAACACTTCAGTTAAGCCAAATAAAACATTGTGTGAGAACAAATAAAATGTTTCCTTATCATACTTTTACTTCTCCTCTCTCCAATATACAGAGAGATGGCGTTTTCTTTAATTCAGTGTCTCCAACATAGATGCTGACTTCCTGTAACATACAGTTTCTCTTGTTGTCTTTTAGAACAATGCATGTAGACATGAAATCAATTTTCAATATATATATTTCACATGAAAATTAGTCCAGCGTGATTGGTCACCTTCTTGATTTCACAAGCACTCTCTTGAGGAAGGAGAATGTGCATTTATATACAGTAAATCTGTCTAAAATCAAGAACCATTATAGTAAACATGCAGTGTAATAGGTGGGGACATTTGCGACAGAGCTGTAGATGAAATATTAAAACGCAGCAAAAGCATGCACAGAGTCCAGAAATCATTTGTCTTTGATACTCTAAACTATCCAGGACAGATTTTGAATGAATATGTGCTCGGCGTCAAGTGATTATTATGGCAACCAAGAACTGTAGATTGCACATAAATAATAAATATGAAAAAGCCCTGAGCAGCTGCACAGGGGTATTGTGGCTGAACACATTTTACCTGCAGAGCAAGGAAAATAGCCAGAATCAGGACCCAGCCAGTTGTGGGCACAGTGGCCCTGTGATGCTGCTGAGAGAGTGGCATGCTGCGATGAAAATCCACTACTCTTTTTGACTCAGACCTGTGGAGAAGGCAGATGTAGTAGAAAAGGGAGGTGTTAAGGAAAAGGTAACAATGAAAAAACAGTGGTGCACAAACTGTAGCTGCTCCAGTGCAGTTGGTACTGTGCCAAAAATGCATTACTGTGCAAGTATGGGGAGTAACATTACCATCAGCTTATCCTCTGCAAATGGTAAATACGTTTGTTTGATCTGATGTAAAATAATTGGCTTTAAAAAGAAAATAAAAGAAACTCCTCTTGGGATTATGAGACCGACTAAGAACCTCTGAATATATTTCACTGCGCAATAGCAAATATTTGATCTGTCCACTTGGGAGGAATGTAGAAATATTGCTCAGGGAGAGAGTTGATAGATGGATTTCAGCAGAGACGTGGTTTGAGTGATGCTGCTGTAATCCCCTCTCTATTGAGTGGGGAAATGATGACAGGAACGCACTAAAATGAAAGCTGCACAGAGGAAAAACTGAGGCAGATCCTAAGAAGCACTCTCAAAGTGGCTATTTGAATACATATAGTGCATTTTTTTTTTGTAGCTAGAAAAGACATTCCTAATTAACCTATAAAGATGTTGTACCATACACAAGGTTATACAGAACTGAAAAGTAATGTGTAAGTTCACGTGTTTTACAAAATTTTAAGCACAATTCCCTTTAATTTGAATAGCTCGTGTGTACGTGTGGGCAGAAAATGGTCTTGTAGTAGAGAAAAGAAAATCTCACAGATGATCTTCTGTACTCTGTATTCAAAGAGGCCCTTTTATCACAGCAATGCATCTAATGGTGGTGAAGCGGACTATTGCACTCAAATGTTTGTCTGTTGTGGCAGCCAGATGGAAGTCTTCTTGTCACACCTAACTGCCTCTGGCTTTTTGATCATTTATGGAGAAAACATTGAAACGTCAGTGTATTTGCACATAGATGAAAAACAGAATGAATACCAGTGTGTGTGTGTGTGTGTGTGTGGGTGTGGGTGCACATGTGTAAAATACGTGTCCTTTTAAAGTTCCTCTTTTTTTTCCCAAGACTTTTTTTGTTCGAACAACGTACAAAGACGAAGGACTCCGGGTGCAAACGCACATAAGTGTGTCTTTGCATGTGTGTGGTAAACGGAAACACATAAAGGATGTTGACATCTGCAGTATATCATAAAAGAGCCATTGGGGAAAGATAGCCGGTCATATGTTACAATCTGCGGCATGCCTCGCTTCAGCCATTGCGGCTAATGTTTTTCAAAACGACTTTGGCCTTGTTGGAATAAACTGCCAACCAATATCACCCACCCAAAAGCTAAATATATAGAAAACGTTCCACTTTGAAACCTTCCCTCAAGCACGCAGCTGCTGTCCGACGCGACACAAGCCGTTAAACTGCTGAATTTGCGGAATAAATGAGAAGCATGCAGATGGTGATGGAGTGAGATGGACAAAACCAACTGGAACCATGTTGTTCAAATTCATTAGTTATAGTGCAGTTTCTCTTTGGCTGGCTTTAGTAAATGCTTTGGCTCCTTGAAAGATGTGACGGTGATGAAGAGCACAACATGGATGATTCACTTCCTGTAATAAGGAGAACAGAACTCGAGCACAATCCCCCGCCATTAGATTAGTATTTATTTGTTTGAATATTAATAAACTGTTTTGCATCAGGGCCCTCTTTATGAGCATTCAATTCCAGTCTCTGAGACTTTTAATAAGTTCAATAGAGAAATGCTCTGTTTAAACATGAAAGCTTGATTTGCTTTATCATGATTTTTTACCCAGATTTGTTTTTATATTTTCCTTTTTACTCCTTCTGCTGAAGGTCGTTTGAATACTACCTGTTACATCCAGCCTATGTCTCTGTCTTCTGCCAGTGGTATTATGATCAATGTTTTTGTACAATAACTGACCCTGACTGAAGGTTTTCTAACATTTGATCAGGGGAGAGCATCTTTACCTTTTAAAAACACATTCTTACAACACAGTTGTACTGATTGTGTGTGTGTGTGTTTTTAATGCACACTTGCAATTTTTTTCTGTATTAACCGCATATGCTATGCCTCTTTTCCACAACAAAACAATTGAAGTAAATATAGTTAAACAATGTGATAAAAGTGTCATGCAACCTTTGTATCTCCCCTAAAGGTCTCATTAATGCACGCACAGTGCACATTTCACTCTGCATTTAAATGGCTGCCAAATATAGACGTGTACATCAATACAACACTCTATACAGCACACTTTCATATTGACAGTGATGAATGTGTGAAAGAGGTTCAAAGTCATTGGGTCATGGTGCAGGCATTTGCCACACACACACACACACACAGAGCGAGAGGAGGTTTTTCATGAAGCCTCAATTAAGGACAGGCCTTTTCAGTGAGATGAAGGGAATTAACATGCTTTCGGCATAAAAACTCGCTTCATGTTCTCACTTCTATTCAGCACTCCCAACACCAACACAATACCAAATGAGTCCACTTGAATGCCATCGTTGTAAACACAAAAAAACACCAGCATTATGTGCACAGGCATATTAAATAAAGTGTGTCTCATGTGTTAGGAAGGCCTTGGCTTTCATTTTAATAGCATCTAACCTGTGTTCATGGTAATTAGATCTGTCAGCATGTAACTTCTCAAGCAACACAAGCTTTCTAGCCTGGGAGATTGAGTACGAGTCGGGAAAGTGTGACGTGACCTCTGACTTCCAAGAGGCGTGACCAACGGACGTAGCGGAAAATGCCTCTGTAATATAAAATCGGACAAACCTACGACCAATCAGACCAATGAACCAGATGATGTATGCAGATCGCCGAAAAACACATCAACTGTGCTTGATGTGGTTTTCTAGAAGCGATGGCCATCTAGTAATAGCGTCTAACCACTTTTGAGCAGGGTGAGCTCCGTGGCGCCAGTCGCTTCAAATGGAAGCAACGGCCGAATTGAAAGATGGCTGCTCTTTAGTGGCCGCCATGTTGGATGTATACAAAAGCTGGGGTTTGTGATTATAACCCTGTCCAACAACTCAAATGACCCTATTGGTCATTTGCAGCAGCGTCAGTGGATTACAACTCATAGTTAAGTTTTTAGCGGTCGCATAAATAACAGCAATCTGGTATCTTCTTATCTGGTGTCTTTTTTTTAACCCTAACCTTGAGCTCGTTAACACTTGTGCCTAATTGAGTTGAATCATACCTTATCTCTCTATCTACTGTCGGGGACCGTACATTAGGAAACATAACCCGTAAGGAAAGTGCTTACTCTGGTTGAGCTTTATTGACACTGCCTCTTCTTCAGTGATGTACTCTGCTATGGTGCAGTGTACAGCGAGCTCTTTCAACTGGAACTCATTATGAGTACAAATTTCAACTAGTTTTAGACTAACATTTTGTGGCATATATTTCTTCTATCTCAGTCCACTTATCATTCTAGTAAGTCACTTTGCACTTTTAATGCACTAAAGTGCATGCAGAGGTGGAGTAGGTAGGGTGTCTATACCACTCAGGGAATTTAGGGATTAGTGGAGTTCACACTGAAGCTCACACTGAAACAGGCTTAATGCTTTGTGGCTTTACCAAGCAATGCTTGCGCATGTAAACAGATCAATTTAAAAATGGCTTATCCTTCTCTCTTGATTAAATGTTGCCCAACTGAACCTTTGTATACATGTTCGCTAAACACTAAACTTGAGTCTATCTACCTTGAAGGGGTGTTGTTGTTTTTCCCAGAATACCAAAAAATGTGATGCATGACATTACCAATATACAACGGATAGGCATTAGGGATTATTCTACAAGCAAATCTATAATCTACCAGGTATCTTTATAATGTCATCACTAATTTGGTTTTGTTTCAGCCTCAAATAATTTGTTCCTGCCTCACCACATTGGCTCTCTGCAGACAGTGGATGTCACTTGTTTCTCGAGTTATCTGGAGATGTCCCACTGAGCTCTCATTGACCTACTTCTGTTTCTTCTTCCTAGATGGTTTCCAACGACCTATTGAGTTGACAGCTCTTGAGTTGCAACTCTCTTCAAATTACAAATTTGCTGATTTTAATCTTTCCTGGAGCAGCAACAGAACCTATTGACCCTGTCCACATAATACCTTCAGCTGTAGCAGGCAGTTTGAGTTAACAAGCAAGTTAAGCAATATCCACCGACCTTGCACCTTGCAGCTCTCAAGCAGGAGGACATGCAGTGGCTCATTTGGTTTTGTCCTTTATGATAGTGTGACTGACCAGTTACCTGTTTAAACAGTTGTTGGGAGTTTATTTTCAGAATAAAGTACATTTTCCATGTTCAGCACAACAAAGGAACATCCAATCAATGTAATAAAAGTCAAGTCAATACTCAATAATAAGCAGTTTACTGACTGACAGTCAATCAAAGACAACTATTTGGCGACAGCTCTAAAGCGAGATTAGATGCTCATGTCAGTTTTGAGCTAAATGTCAAATATTTAATGGTTAAAGTATCCGTAATGTGACAATTTGCCACTTTCCAGTCTCATGTTGTAGTGGACTAAATGTCTTTGCCTTAGGACAATAGGTCGATTCCAAAATGCTACTTGAATGCATCATCATGGACGCCTCATCACACAAAGTATACTCAAAACTTTCTTGTTATGACCAGTTACTGTTGGGTTTATATTATATAACCGATGATTCTGCTTTACAGACACATATATCATCAACCAATTCTTCTGCGGTTTTCCTTTCTGTTTGTTTGTCTGTTAAACAATTTCAACAGACCTCGGCAAAAACAAACATGTACACTGTGTGCCATTGTGCGCTGGTGTAACATTGTGAATTTCCCAGTTGTGGGACTTATCCATCTTGTTGTGTTATTGAGCTCAGACAAAAAAAATACCATTTTGGCAAGAATCAGGTTCAATGATAGATACAGTATAGTTTTGGGTGGTGGTCATAAAGGGCCGCGCACCAGTGTTGTAACAAGTAACCCAGGACTGTTTTCATCGCATGTGCTAAGCTACAAACTAGACAACATTTTTATGACCATAAGAGCATTTATAGTAGCTATGAGGGCTACTCCCCCCCCCACGACACTTTTCATCGGAACTTTGTTACACAGACAACATGAAATAAATAAACAACAATACATAAATTATAATAATAAAACACAAGGGGAAGCCCAATACAATAGACAAAAGGAAGTTGTATGTTACCGAATTAATACTAATTACTAGAGACGGAGACAAGAGATCTTATCCAGTCAGCTGCACCATGAATGAGGAGCTAACACCGATGCCTCTTCCCACACACTGCTTGTGATTAGCCTCTCTGTAAAAAAAAAAAATCTGTGCGTAGGTGTGTGTATGGGCCTGTGTGTTTTGATAGTTAAGGATCCACATGAGATTAGCATCCCCATTGGAATATAGAGTTATATGCACTGGAAAGCTTCCTCGACTCTCCCTGTGTATGTGTGTCTCACTAGTCTCACCACGGCCGCAGGGCTTTTTAGAATGTTGCCTCTCTACTAAGCGCTTGCCATCTTCCCCTGTACACATATATCTCAATCTGCGAGTGTGGTCTCTATCCTCATTGTAGCCTTGGCAGAGGAGCTCAACGAGAACAGATAAGTTAGCCTTGGGAACTGTTCGCTGTCACTATCCCTTTACGAGTCCAGAGGAGAAAGCGTTTATGAAGCATTTGTCTTCTGTAATCCGGCGGCGATGGTAATCTCCAGTGCGGCTCCAGGTACTGAGTCACAATGTCGGTCAGAGAGACACTGTAATCATGAGCAGTTGTTGCATGGGGAGGCTTCAAGTGCTGGTTTTGGTTTACGACACTGGTCTCTGGTCTGAAGAGGGGGTGTGGGAGTGAGTCGGAGACATCCATCTGCTGTTATCTTGTCTCTGCTCAGCAGCATCACACCTACTGTGTCACAAAAAGGGGAGAGTGGCCAAGTGGAGAATTTACTGATGTACTCATTTTCTTCCTCACCCTTTTATTCATCTTGCTCCCTCATCGTCTGCCGTCTCTTATTTGCAACTCACATTATTCCATTATCTCTTTTTATCCTTTTCACCATCTCCTTTCATCTCACTGACGGGGATTTCATTTTCCGTCCTTCTCTTAGGATTTCCTTATCCCTAAATTAAATTTGTTCCCACTGTGTGAGGTAATATGTTGTATAATGATGTGTAAAAATATATCTGTAGCTGACTCTCTGGCTGAAAGTCACACACTGCAGAGATGGAGAGACCGAATTTTTTCACTACTTCATTCTTTACCGTCCCTCTCTTTCTCTGGCAGCAGCCCTGTTATCCCCTCCTCGCTCGCCCTTTGGAAGTAAAGCCATAACCTCTATTTGCACAAGTTAATGTGCAGCCACCTCAACATGAACACAGAACCAATAGCAGGTCTTTCTGTGTGGGTGATCACTCACCCTTTCTCTTTCTTTCTTTCTTTCTCGCTCCTGTCTCTTGCATTCTCCTCTATTTCTTTTCTGTTGCTACTTCTCTTTTTAGCTCTCTCTCGCTGCCTCTCTCACAATCGCACTCTCCGCCTTGTAAATTGGACTCTGGTAACATTACGATGGTTTTCTCATTATTCCCATCACTCTGGCCAAATTGCCTTGTCTTTCAGGACCATTGGGCTCTGTTCCTGGTGCATGCTGGTGCAAGTCTTTTCCTCCTTCTTTCAGAGCAAAGATGGGACCAAGAAATTCATTCCATTCTAAAGAAAATAATACAACCTCAGGCTGCTGATGATGGCATGCTCCATGTTGCACAATGTGGCTGATTTGTCAAGGAGGATGCAAACAAACTGTCACAGAGAGAACTGGGACAACATGCAGTAAAGAAGTATGTGATCTTCTGAGGGTATTTGTTCTTAAATTGATATTGCTGATGTTTTCACTGATTACGTCTGGGGTTTTTTTTCCCGTGCAAGTTTGCTTACATGTGTATGCACAGTATAATATTTTGCAAATATCCAATATGCCAATATATGTCGGGATTGCTGTATAATTGCGATAATCAGTATTGATGTATATCTATATCTATATATATATATATATATATATATATATATATATATATATATATATATATATATATATATATATATATATGTATATATATCTATAGGAAGTAGCAGCTTATTCAGCCTACTGTTTAAGGGTGCGTTTATACCTGTATTTCGTTCAATTCAGAGAGTAATTATGTTACAACACTACGTGCCTGTAAACAGTTTTGTGATTAGTCAAAAATGTGCGGGAAAGGTGCCCTTTGTCGTTCTCTGGACGGTGATATATACCAGTGTTCACTATAAACAAACATTTCCAATTTGAGCGAGCAACTAGGCTACGCCGAGAAAACCAATTAACCAGACAGCTTGTATTCTGAAGATGCATAAGATAAGCTGCTTGGTTATATAGCCTATTTATAAGCCTTTAAGTCTTTTTAACGTGTAGCTCAAACTCTGTTTACCAAAGTTGGTGCTGGCAGTGGCACTGTTGGTCATACCAGTTTGTGGGTAAATGCAGGTGGAGACTATTGGAAATTGTGTGCACACTCCGTGGAGCGATTGCAACCAGACTGAGAACGCCCACTCTCGGCGGTCTCAGCCCAGTTGAGTTGTGCATGCTATTGCTGTGTTCACACAAGCCCATCAGATCTAGGGGAGAAACGGCCCTGGTTTCAGAACAAAAAGTTTGGTATGAAAGATATGAAAGCCATTTGTCATATTGGGAGATCTTGTAGTGTTTGCCAATATCATTCAATAATATATTTTAAAGCCAAAATCAATACTGTGGCAATAGTATCATGCATCCCAATACATATATACAGTATGCCAATAATCATACATCAGACTATGAGCATACAAGAAAAAAATATGAACTTGTTAGCTTTAAGAGTTTAGGAGCAGCGGTTTCTCAGAAATATAAACCACTCACCCACAGGAATATAAGGCAAGTGAATCTAATAAGGTCACACCTGTGATTTAAGTATCAAATTTCAATGTGCCTGTATTGAGTCATCATGTTCACAAGAATGAGTCTCAGGCACCAGCATGGCGACATCGTGTAATCTCCCACATGAGAAATAAAAACACATGAAATAACCCTGCTACAGCATTTTGGCAGTGGACACAACAAACAGAGGTTTGCCAATAAAAGTGTTAGGGAAGCATCTTGCATAATTATTGTCGGTGGCTCCAGTCTGTAAAAGACGAAATGCAGGGTGACAAGTGCAACCAATTAACTCCACTCCTCTGTGCATTACTCTGAAAAGTATTACACCACTGGTGATGTCCTGATTAAATCCAACCGCCCGTATTCCCTTAGGTTTGTGTCTTTTGACACACTGAAATCACTGGAGTCAAAATGAAGAAAAAAGGAAAACTGAATGGCTATCAAGCTGTGTTTCCACCGAGCGGTTTCGGTTTGGTACAGCATGGTACGTATTGTGAAGTATAGTGAAGTAAAGTTTTTAGTGGCTCTGTCTGTCTGTGTTTCCACACTTGCATTAAATATGACCAGCAGAGGCCGACAGAGGCGTGTTGCATGAATGGGGTGAAGTCTGCCATCTCTGATTGCCTTGTTTTTGTTTGCATTTCCATTATAAATAATACCAAAATAACCAGCCCCGACTGTTCCATTATTTGCCCACCTTCCCTTGGGGTACCAGGGTAAAATGGTATGGTACATCCATAAAGCTGTATTACTGCTTTTCTAACCTAAGGTTGGTCTTGAGCGAGTATTTCCAAGGCCTTCATAATTATTTTTATAACTCTGTCTATTATATCTCTTTTTTGGCTGAAAATGTGACTATTTCTTGGACTTGACTTGATATTTTTTTTGTTTGTTTTCATTTCTTGTTTAGCCTCAATAGCAAGAGTACTAGTCTAGTTACACATCTTGAATTTTTTTTTATTAAAGCTTAATAGTGGCAAACTATTACAACAATGAAATGACAGGCAGACGAAAATAAACGAGAATTAAAATAACACTGGGGGGAAAGACATGGAGGAAAGACATGGCAGAGCACAGGAGACGGAACAGAATGATAAAACAGCGTGAGAGGAAAATGTCGAGAGTGGAGGTAAATACTCATGTGCTTTTTGAATTCAGCCAGCTATGAGTCAGGAGAAATTGAAAAGATTTTGATTCTTTCTCTCACCGTCTGCTGTAGATGAATACCCACTGCTCCTTTATTCTGTGCTCACACAATGCTTGGCTTTTAGTAAACTCATTTTCCATTTCAGTGCTGCCTGCCGGTCATTTAAACTGGACAAAAGACATATACATATATATTTATGTATATATATATATATATATATATATATATACATATATATATATATTTACACATATGTATGTCAGGACGTGCATGTGAATTAAACCAGGATCTGCACTCAAAGTAGACCAAAACAAACTATATATGTGTGTGCGTGAGAAACTTTAACATCTTCACTTCAGCAGAATATCAGGCTTCACTTTGTATTGACGGATGCAATAGATTTTTATTTAAAAGCAAATAAATGAAGCTAAGACATGGCTGACTGTTCGGCACTAATATGCCTGCTTCAACATGCACCGCAATTGTTACTTTATTTGATGTATGCTGCCCAAAAAAGGGAGTGAAAGGGAGGGAAAATGTCACCACAAAAAAAAAGGAGGCGATACCCATAATAATCCTTGTCTCTAAAACATAATGTCGTATAAGTTTTAAAGCAACCACCTATTGTGTTTCTTTGCTATTGAGCCGTTTATTTAATAATTGAACACAATCCCTACTGAGCGCCGGGAGCACTTCTTCCCTCTCTGTGGTGGCATCGAACACACAGCACCCAACAGAGGAACATGTCAATCCTTTTGATCCCTCGTAGTCGCTTTATCATCTCCGCACAGCTTATGGTATTGGATTGTTGCTACGATTTGTGTGTCAACCCACCAACCCACCCCACCCCCCGCCAAATCACAGAGGAGGGAGGAAAACCGATAGCGCAGGTGGGAGAAGGATGACTTCCCTCCCACCTATTTTTACTGTATATGAAACGTACAGGCAGATATGTTGTCTCCTCTGTCCCACAAGAGACACAAGCCTTTAAGAGAGGGAGATGAAAGGACAACAATGGCTCCCTAGACAGAAAGGGAGGGAGAGCAGCAGCGAACAGTAGCTCATCAAACGGCAAATGGCAGGTTTTTTAAGCTTTTTTTAAGCTTGTTTCTTTGTCCTTTTTGTTTTAGGCCATGCCTGAGAAAAGAAGATTGGGGCAGAATGTCGGGTGAAAGGAAAGAGAGGTTAGGGATTAAAAGTGCATGACAAATTCAGTCTGACTGTTTGATGTGTATACATACCATATACTAGACCTATACCAGCCACAACACTGAAACTAATTAACCAGGTGGGCTGTACAGTAAGAGGTAATTAAAATAACAATTGAACAATTGTGTTATTATTTAATTTTCTAATTTAGCTGTAACTGTACAATATTTGTAATCAATACAAACAATTACTTAATTTAAGTAGTCAGAAGTTTCAATTATTGAGTGGAGAGACATAATCCAAGAATGTTTTGAGCATTGTCTGGAAAATCTGATTATTCTGCAATACAATTCATTAAACGTCTTTCTTTTATTTTACTAAAGAAATTGTCACAAAAATTATTAACAAAATATTGCCCTCCCCCCCTTTTTTTTATCCCAGAAGTGCTGGATTGGTTGGTCATAACCTTTTTTATGAAGGCAGGTGTAACGACTATATCTTTGGGTGTGAATTTAAAATGAAATTTTCAGAAACTTTGATCTCATACTGTTGCTATGACTTCACTGGCTTTCGGTGCAATCATAAACTCATCTAGACTCTTATTCATTACCTTTGAGACACATTTTAGACCAGCTCCTATCCATGTTTGAGCTTTTAATCCCCTGTGAACTCAAGCACAGCTTGAGATCCAATAAGGAATCACTTCTCTGGTGACTTTACAGTCCAGACGGGCGACTACGGATTATCGAGCTTTCTCCATCAGGATTCCACCAAACTCTTTGAATCACCTGGCTAATGAGATTAGGCCAAACTCTTTAAAACACTTACTTTGAAGACAGAGTGCTGTTCTGTGCTGGGGCTGCAGCCAAGTTGCATTAATTGTATGTAAATTTAAATCCAACTTGGATTGGTTACAGGTACAGTACTTTTTATTTTTTCGATGGAGGCTCTAAGTCAATCCCGTCATTGTATCTCCAGGAGTTTCGATATAAGCAACTGGACATGATTTAGTTTCTCAGCTATGGCAGTTGCAAGTCTACATTGGCAACACTTTTGAAAAGATACTATCTACTACTATATAACAAAAAAAAAAACTCACAGCGCAATCATTATTTCAAAAGAAGGTTCATGTCTTCAGAGGGATGGGTCATACTGTTAAAACATCCAATATTGATGGAGCAAACATGGGGTCAAACTGGCAAAGATTCCAATACATGGGGAGGTAAGGTCAGACTGAATGGGTTATCTCGACAACATCTCTGTACTAGGACATCAGATGGTGATGTTATCAGTTCCAGGAATAGCCTGGTGAGGAGGAGATACAAAGGTCCACTTCATTAGCAGGGAGCCTGTCACTGTGATAGACCACTCTGACAGTTTTCAGCAGCAACCTCCTAACCAAGCAAAAGCATAAAATAGGATTAAATCTCACCAGTGAGGAAATACCTCCAATTTTAAAAGCCATGTCAAAAGAAATGGTCTTGTTTTTAAGCAATGACTAGACATTCCTCCGAAATAAACAATAGTTTTGGTCAAATTTGTTGGTCATATGGTCATATAATTATTTGTCAAAACCTTCTTAATGTTGCACAGCGGGATATTAATTGTGCGGGTGCTGCTGTCGCAAGTGAAGTTGTACCTTTGCAAGACGTTTTCGGTTCAACTTTCACTCTCTTTCAAAGTTTTTTCACACTGTGCAAACTATATTTTCTCATGTCAGTACGGTCAGTAAGTCTCCTTTCAAACTAACAGCTGCAAAACAAAAACTCTAACTTATCTTTGTCCTATATAAACAACAGGTAACACAATGAGCATTAAAGCTTTCATCATAATCCACATTCAGCTTGTTTTATAATATACATTTGCAATGACGTGTCAAATATAGGGATGTAACGATTACCGGTATGACGATAAACCGCGGTAAAATTCCCGACGGTTGGTACTACCATTTCAAATTTTAATTATCGTTAAAACCGTGATTGATTACCACAACTGATGACCGAAAAACTCAGTGATACTGCTCATTTCCTGAAGAAGCATCGGCACCTGAACGGCACTCGCTCAGAAGCGGAAGCAGAAGTTTCCACTGTCCTGTGACAACACGGCTGAAGCCACCTGCGCTCCAGAGATTTCCCCCCCAGTAAAAAAACAAGATCTGAAGTCTAGGCATATTTTGCATTTTTAAATGATGTTGACGGTAAAATAATTGAAGACAAAAAAAAAACTCCGTGAAGGGGGGTAACACTTCCGTGACCACCACCCACAACGTTTCAGCGAGTGTAAAGTAAGTCAACAAAAACGGGATTTCGGAATAGTGGGAAATGTCATGGTTTGTCTGTAAAACGTTCCTATTTTCTCAATGTTATTGGGCGCTATCAGCGAAAGCGAGTAGTGTGTGCAGACGACACGTACCGTAGGTACACACATGAGGACCTGTGTGTGTGCGCACGTGTCAGTCAGTCAGATGATAATTAATAATAATAATAATAATCATCATCATATAATATAAAATATATTTTTTTAAATAAAACTTTGTTAAAAGATTTCAGTGTGTGTGTTCAGTACTTTTTGAACACATCTAACAATACCGTGATAATATTGATAACCGTGATAATTTTGGTCACAATAACCATGATATGAAATTTTCATCTCTAGTCAAATAAAATGACACACCCTCACCTGAACCGAAAAGAAAAACCCAACAGAAACGCTGTGTGTGCTGACAAACACACGGCGGAAAGAAGGTGCATAAATCATCACATTTGAAAAAAGTAACATCCTGACTCGCCAGGTGTAGGTGGTGAAATCCGACTGCTGTCAGCGGAAGAATTTCACATTCGGAGATTTTACAGTGTTCTCCGGGGTCTTTGTGTCCCAATGCAGTTTACACTCTGTACAGTTGTGTTACATATGATTTCCTGTTTCACCTTTGTCAAGAGAGACACTCCTACTCTGCTGGCACATTACAGTCACTATAAAGCAGTTTGACTGATTGTGGCAGTGCAGTCTCTACAGACTTTGGGTGTGACAACGACGTAAACACAGAGCAACTCCGGGTTGTTTTCTAAAAGCAAAAATCCATCTGTGTCCTGACTGGATGAATCTAGACTAGGCTGTGCAAAGTTTTTCTGGATCCACCTCTGTCTGTTCCTGCTGCCATGAGGACTGACAGGTCATTGATTATCAGGCACACAGACCATAATCCCCATTAAAAAATGTAAACTCAGAGTCTTCTAATGCTGTCGCTCTAACTGCAACCTCCACCCTGGATGTATTCATTTATTTCTCTGCTCTGCCTGTCTTTGTCTTTACTGGTCCACACTTGTTTCCATCACTTTCAATGCATCTCATCACTGCACCTGTTTCAACAACCATATTTGCATACCACACATCAGTAGAATTAGACATACAATTAGAACACCTAAATCAATATGAACCGACTTCTTCTGAAACACATTTTCTCCTACATGCTAGCTTATCTACAAAACACTTAGTAATTGCACAGATTGGGAATGGCCGGGCCCCTGTTTAGTGACTGCTGTTGCAATTAAACAATTTAATCAGTGAAAGGGTTCGCATTAAACAACAGTGCTACGCCCCGACAGTCACCACACCACTTCCTCTATTTTATTTATTTGTCTGTCTCTATTTTATTCTCCCTCTGTGCAATTTGCCTTTCTAACTCTGTTCCATATCAACACTCTGTGAGTGCTCCATTAGGACAATGACAATACTTTATCCCACAACAGCTGCTACCCTTCACTCCAATATTTATTTTTTTTTTTTTTTCCTGAGGAAGAAATAAATATTTGCAGACACACCACAGCAAAGTATTAGCAAATGTTTCTTGGTGAAGCTGCTCAACATGCTGAGTAGTTTTACGGTACTTACAGCAGTTCATGAACAGTTCTGTACAAAAAATATTTTCAAGTGATTACAACAGGTGGTCAAGTAGGGACATGAAAAGTAAAACTTTGGTTGACTACAATTCAAAATCAGTTGTCTGAGAGGAAATTAAATCCTGCATGTTATCTATTAATATGGATTAAATCACTTGGATACAGACGGGCCTGGTAATATTGTCCACCTACATGTACCATAAATAATACATAATTAGCAGCATATTACATAATTTCAGTGTAAAAAATAGTAGTAGTAATACTACTGTTACTGAATGGAAGTCAACGAGTGTCTTTAAAATTATAGCTGTGCAGCTGTGTCTGTGTGTGTGCGTGTGTCAACTGTATAATGCGATAGAGGAGTGACAATCCGTGTGTGAACCTTTCTAGAATGCCAGTCATGGTGATGAATTCATACATGGAAATGAGTCCAAGATGAGGGCTAATTGTCTGATTAGATGTGCTTCAGGTTGATAGATGCACAATAAGTCCATGCGCACATAAAGCAGTCATTAAGGAACATTAGACCATTAAATTGAACATTACATTTTAGCCAGAGGGAAAAATATGGATCTTCATTAATGTGCAGTGTGGCTACATTTGTGAGTGGGTGCAGTACCTTTTCCTGTGTGTACTTTCTTCTGTCGTTGCAAATCTCTAGCTCTGCACCTGTTCGGGAGAGAGGGGGGAGATTAAATTAGCAATACGCCAATTACACATTTGAATTGCCTTCTCTCCAATTTAAGACTTAAGCATTCCCTGGAAATGATGTGAAATGCAAATCGCTTGGTTGCAGAGATACACGCGCTGTAGCGCTTCTCTAATATCACAGACGTGTTTATTACTCCCACACACACACACAACACGCCATAAACTGCAGGCATAAAAATACATATACAGTACTTTCTCTTAAATCTCGTCTGCCCCTTACTGCTTGGCAATGTGCACATGCAAAAGCGCGGGGATGTTATTTTAATTAGCAATGTAAGTCGGCACTTACATAGTCACACTGCTAAAAAAGCGCTGCCTCCAGTGGCTTTTAAAGAAACTCAAGGGCACTGTAGGGAAACTTAACATGCACGCACACTCTGGCAGGAGGGCTCCTAGAAGTGCATTCTGTGTCCCATGCTGTGCAAGAACAGGAAAATAGTGAGGCTCTTCGATCAACATTGAAAAGGGAAAAAGTGCTCATTTGCTTTCTTTGTCTGGCATGCTGCTGAGGGTTGTTTGTTGCAGCACACCTCCTGAGGCACTCTCACACACACACACACACACACACACACACACACACACACACACACACACACACACACACACACACACACACGCGCAAACACAAATCCAAACCCTGTTTGCTTTTGAGGGTGTCTTGCTCACCCTGAGAGATAAAATGATATGCTTTGCTGAATGAGGTTGTTTACGGCTCAAAGGAAATGCAAATTCTCTGAGAATAACCACCTTCTAATTTCTGTGGAACTGGTTAAGCTCAGCTAAGCTATGATTTGAATTGCGATTAGGTTGCGGTTAGTCATTAACTGGTTATGGTCAGGTTTAGGGATAACAGTCTGTCCAAATGAATGGACGTCAATGAGAGCAGCTGCATGAATGTAGAGCTGCAGCTAACGACTATTGTTCTAATCCATTAGTCTGCTGATTATTTTCTCGATTAATCGAGTAATCGCTTGGTCCATAAAATGTCAGAAAACGTTAAAGTAATAATGGCCTGGAAATAATGAGGTTCTCAAATGTCTTGTTTTTTCCCCAAACCAAAATAATTCGCTTGTAACTATTTCTTTGTTATATGGAGCAAGGAAACAAAGAATATATCCACATTTAAAGAAGCTAAAACAATTAGAAGTCTTGTTTAAATCATGAAAAGCCTCCAACCGATTAATCGATTATCAAAATAGTTGAAGATTCATTTAGTAATGAGCTCTACATGAATGTGTGTGTGAATGTAATTCTAAATATTAAAATATTGGGGGAATACTATGAAACCAAAAACTGAGCATAAATAAAAACATATACAGTAAGAAAACATAAATGAATAATAAATAAACTGTATTCCTCTATTTTGGAGGATACCACATAATATCAGCAAGCTGAATAAATAAATTTGGGGATAATGGGTTACAGATGGGAAGTGTACTGTTCGAATGAAAAAGCTGTGCGAATGGAAAGCATAGTCTTTGAACACAGTGTGTAGTGGAGGAGTTGGCCAAAGGGATTTACATTCCCCTGCTCGCTGACTTATTTCACAGCTTCCACATGCTGCCGTTTGATGTCCAGTCTGCTCAACAGTTAAGTTTAAAACAATTAAAGGTGTTATTATGATGCTCAGTGAGGAGTGAAACTGAATGAAGCAAGATTAGTGAACACTGTAGTTAATTAGCATAGCAGTGGTAAGGAACTAGCACATTTCTCACATTTTTTCTTTCAAATTCATTCTTGAAGCACAAAGTTCCTCTGGGGACAAAGGGTGAGGAATGGAAGGTGCAAAGCAGCTGTGGCTTCTTTGACAAACTGATACTGTTCCTAACTACTTCTTGAGGTGCTTCAAACTTTGCCCCGAGTCTTTTGGTATTTGCTTGTTCGTGCCATGTTCCCAAGAGCATATTGTGTTTTTCTAGATCCCTCAAGACGTACTGCATGTCATATTACATTTAACCAGTAACATTCTATAGCTTTATAATATTTAGCCACAGTTTTTGGACGCACAATATTATTGCTACAATCTGCTGATATTGGATTTAAATGTATTATCGGCTATCTATGCTTGCAGCTTCACCAGCAATTGCATTAATTTATATTTTACTCTGCAGTTGGACGCAAGTATCGGTATCAGTTGTGGGCCCCAAGTACTCAGATATCGGCATGCATAAATTGATTCTGAGTATATGACCAAACATACACCCTTCTGAGCAGCGATTATACATTCATGATTTTTTTTTTATTATTATTATTTAAACAATTGAGGAACTAATTTTGTGCTGCTCATGTGCACATGAATCTGAAAACATTGGAACTTAATGTGCATTATTGTTTATATTCCTAAACCTTGGCATAATTCTATAGCAAAGCTGCTGGAGAGACTCCATAAATCACGCTGGATTATTGAATTGAGGAAGTATGAAAATCTTCAGATGATAGATAGTTGGTATTTAGTCTATACGGCACTCAGCTCCTTGTAAATTATATTGTGTGAGTGTGAAAGAGAGAGCGAGGGGGGGTAACACAGATTGAAAGACATCCCCTCTATCTTCCATGCTCTTGAATACAAACACACACACATGATTTCACTGTGCCTTACAGTGTGTGTTGTTCTTGTGTATGAATCAGGGGCTTCGCTCTCTCTCTCACCCTTTTTTGTATCAGTGGATGATCCCATTTCTGTTGTGTTGATGCAGCAGATGGATTCCCTCCCACTAACCATTCATCACCTGCAACACCAAAACCTGCCGTTGCCCCCTTTACTCCAATGAAAAATGAGTTCTGAGCCACAGTTTTCCTGAAGAAAATAAAAGTCGGTTAACGTGTCAACAAATGGGTTCGGTCGCACGCTCCGACTGGGAAAAGAAAATTTTGTACTCCAATGGCGACGCTAAAAATGCTTCTCTAATCATCATAAAAGGGAGAGACATAACAAAGAGAAAAAAAACAACAATATAGTAATTACACTGCAACTGTCTAAGAAATCATTGTGTTTAGTCATTATTCAATGATTAAATATATTTTTCTTATCACCCTTTTCAATTGCACTCGTAAAAATGTAAAAAAAAAAAAAAACATTAGGGAAAACATGGTATTTTTTTTAAATTCTGATTAACATACACCAAAGCAAAGATAATTTGATTTTACTGAAATGGCTTTCAACAAATCCTCACATTTGAACGAAAAGAGGAATTCGATTTTTACGGAAATAACTGCGTGTGTCTAACTCTCACCAACAGTAAACGGACCCTTTCGTCTCTTTTTAACCAAGGTAATTAGTAAAGCATTGTGCTCATACGTCTTTGGATTTAATTTAGATATCACTCCACTGTGTCGGTAAAAATAATGAAGCCAACTGTCACCGTTAATGCAAGTGAAGGAAGGTGAAAATGACACATCTGTTATCTCTGTAGGGCAGGAAATTAAAGTCAGAATTAACCACACACTAACAAGAGGACTAGCACTGCTGCTTAAACTTCAGTGACATGAAGCAATTAAAAATGTGTGTCTTAAAAAAATCGCCATTTATATGTAAAAAAACAGTTACTGCGGACAGTGCACACATCAGGGTTTAATTTGATGAGGGTCTCCTCGCAGTGTATTACAACAGCAGCGTGCACCCTCATGTGAAATAAAACAACATCTATATCAGGGGTGTCAAACATGCGGCCCGGGGGCCAGAACCGGCCCGCCAGAGGGTCCAATCGGCCCACAGGATGAATTTGTTAAAATTTTTAGATCTAGTGTGTTGTGTAAATTGTAAATTTAGGCATGATATTGTTGAAATTGCACTTATATTTCTCAAGAAATTTCATGTTTTGTAAAATTATCCTTCATTTAATGTAAAACAAAGGAGAAAAAACAAAAGGGTTCTTGTTGTTCATAGGTTATTATGCTATTATTTTACTATTTTTACTGGTCCGGCCCACTTGAGATCAAATTGTGCTGTATGTGGCCCCTGAACAAAAATGAGTTTGACACCCCTGATCTATATGAAGACAAACTGGTGTTGGAAATGTTCCATATTTGCATGACGTGTCAGACAGAAGAGACACGACATGAAACAGTAAAGGTTGCATAAATAATGAGTTTAGAACGTCATCTAATTACTTAATCAATCAGGATCAATGAAATACAGCTCAGTAGCTGACAGTGACGGATCAGTCATAGTGCAAAATTCTCAGAGCAGCATAGTGCTTTATAAGTGCAGAAAGGATGATGAGACGCAGCTATGTATCGAACCCACAACCTTCGAGTTGAAAGACGACTCTGAGCTACCGTCGCCCCCTCATTATTTACAAAAAATATTAGTTACCTGTCAGTGCACCATGTATATTTCCAATTGCACTGCAGTAAGTATGAAACAATTTCCATCAAGCATACTCAATTATTACAGAGCAAAGTCTAAAACACAGAATCCAACCGTTTAACTGCTGCTACTCTAGCAGAGGTTAATATACTGATCATTGCAGTTGTCAGATTCCTCCTCTGAAGGGTAAATCCTTCAGACTTCAGATACCTTTCACGGCCATATCATAAAAATTGTATTCACATGAAATATTTGACATTTATACCCGTCTCCAAGGTTAGCCTTTGCCAAGTATAGAAACAAGACTTGACATTCGGCTGCGCTGAATGACACAACTGTATCAAAAGGAATCATTAAGAAAAACAGCAGACACATGCTACACGTAAAGCTAACAGCCAAGCTTGTATATACAGCGTCAATATTCAGAGGTCACGTGATTCAGTAGGTTTACGCCGCCATGTTGGCAGAAGGCGGCTCTGCAAAAATGAATGGCTGTCAGAGAGGCACGCCGAAAATCCATGGAAATCGAGCAATAATATCACAGAACTTTACAGACTCAATACATCTGGGTTGATTTCACTTTACAAGTGAAATCCGTTGACCGTGGGTTCCCATCGCTTCGTCTTCTACACTCTCTTGGGATCTTTGGTAATCTGGTAAAATGCTCTAACCATTGGCCCCAACTGCTTTGGTATCCCAGGGCACAACAGCTACCCACCATCTGCACTTTTTTATGAACATAGCCAGTGAAGAGATGAATTACCTGGCATATTGCCTGGTACATATGCTGCCAGTTACATACCTCCATGGATTTGAACGGTGCAGCTTTCTGACAAAATGGAATTGTTTTGGTTCCGTGTGTTGCATGATGAGATAGTGTGATGTCAGCTACCAGAGCTCTATAGTAAGGGTGCAACGGTTCATGCAAGTCATGGTTCGATAGATATTACTCGGTTGCGGGGTCACAGTTTGAAGCAAAACAGTCCCAAATGCATACTTCTAGTTTTATATTCATTTTATTCAGTGCAATTTACCTTTTGTCTGAAAATATAGAGCAACTTCATTACGACGACACTCCCACTTTCAGTTTCATTAAAGATATTTACAAGTTATAATGAAAGTATGACTAGTTTAAATTAGTCACAAAGCTGTGGTGTGTGTGCATGCGTGCGTGTGTGTCTCGAGGCGTATCTTAGACACTCACACAGACTCCATTTACATTAAAACCTTCAACAGGTTTCTGTGCTTTCACAAAAAAAAAAAATTCACAAAAATATGCAAAGTGTTTCTGCTTCTCTGCGCTCTCTCTCTGAAGAATGTTTCTCTGGTGAGGCACAGTGTGAGGAAGTGTGGAAGAGAGCAAAAAGGCCACAAACTTGTAATGGACACACCTTTACACTCCAACTGTATAATGATGTTCCCTGTTAGTATTAGTAGTATGAGTAATAGTAGTAATAACGTAGCTCATGTTTTTTTGCACAAATCCATACACTCCATACACTCAAGATTGATAAAATGTCAGTAGAAGAAGTTGCATTACAAAAATACAATATACTAGCAGTGACGCACTAAACAATAGTTTGACAGATTTTTTTCCCCCCATTACTTTCATACATGGCAGCCAATGAGATATTTTATTAGAAAACAGTCATTGAGAAAGACATTGTACCACCATTAAGGAAAAGAACACAGAAGTGTTTCCTCTATGTCACAATAGGCTATATTTCCTGTGGAGTACACATACAATCTCTACCAAGTTTCATCACTCTCGCTCTCCCCCCCCCCCATCTACCTCTTTTGTGCAGAACTACACACTCAGACACACAGTTGCAGACACACACACACACACACACATTCATCAGCCTGTAATGACAGCACACTCGTTGTCAGAGCAGAGCACTGAGGTTGGGGCTGCAGATCTGGCCATGCATATCCTGGAGGATGAGAAGGGCGCATGAGAGGGAGAGAGAGGAGAGGTGGAGAGCAGCGCTCAGTCAATTTCTATTGAATCTCACTCCAGTGGAAACAAGATAAGCAAAACAGACCTAAGGGACGTAACAAGCTAGTGCATTTCTTTATGTTTGAAGAAAAATGCTTAACTGGACATAGGCAAGCTGTTCAACGCTCTACCACTGTTTGATTCCATAAATCATTTTTGAAGCAACACATTTCTTGCATGAGCCAACACTAATTTTAAACGCATGCTCAGCCGTGAGCAACAGAAGAAGCTCTGCAGTGTGCACAATAACGCTTGTTCCGCTCGTGATGACATACAGATTAGACATAAAGACATTATGTAAACATCGCTCCATTTAGAGTCACTTTGGCCAATTTTTGCTCACCAGAGAGTAGTTATTAGAGCAGACAGACAGTCGAGGGGAAAAAATACTATATTCCCAGTGGAAACGAGAATTAGAGGCTATTACTGTAGTAAAACAGTACAGAGAAAAGATTATATGGATGCACATTAAACAAGAAGCTAATGCATGTGCATGTCAAGCAAATGTAAAACCTACAACATCTCTGGTTTGACAGACATAATAAAAATAAGAGCAGGGACATTAATTAAAGCTGTCGTGACTTATTAATATTTCATTTATCCCACTGTTAAATGAGTTCTCACAGCTTTCTATGTGTTTCTCAGTGTACCTGTGTTTTGTTTTCATGTCGCCCGGTGACATTCCTGCACCGCAAGTAACCATGACTGATGGTCTCTGTCCCCAAAACTCCACATTTGGAGAATCCACATTCTCTATTAAGGGCTGTGGACTCTGGAACACATTCCCAACCAAAATCAAATTAATATCAGAAATAAAACTATTTACAACAAAGGTTAAGTGCCGGCTAATAGAAACATTAAGCTGTACACATTAATTGTTTTGTATATAAGGTTTATTTGACATGCATGTTGTGTTTTAGTGTACTATCAAGTGTAGTTTTAGCACGTTTTATCATATTTTATTGTACGGATTATGTCTTATATTTATCATTCGACAATTGTTATTGTGTGCATTCTAGTTTATCTTGTAGTTATGTATATGCTTTTACATTTTAATGCCTTACATAATGTTAGCATGTAGGTTTGTGTTTTATTGTAGTTTTAACGTGTTTGATCATGTATATATTATTATACTGTACTGGACAAGAGTTGCAAACGTACATCACATCAGTTGCAGCTTTTCAGGACTGCTTTTAATGATTTATATCTTATTTTTGTATGTTTATTTTAATGTTTTGCATGTTAGAGTGTGCATTTTTTCATCTTTTGAAAGTGCTATATTAATAAAATGTATAATAATAACTATTAGTAATAAGTAATTACCAAGTTTTCCAGCAGAGTGTGCAGTGAGCACAGCTTGGCTTGCATCCATGCCCTCTTTACTCATCAGAAGAAGACAACAGTGAAGTTATGTTTAGCTTTTTGTGACACTGAAGGACACAAACATTGTCCTACTTATGACACCGGAGTATCTGAAAAGTATCAGTCAGCTTAGGCTCTGCACTTCCGATGGAGCCAACAGCTAAACGAGTCAGCGGAGGCATCGCACACAAGCCTCTGTTGTCATATTTGTGTGTGTGTGTGTGCGACTCTAAGTCGAAATGGTAGAAAGTGAGATGACTTGCTCAATAAAAAATGATGTTGCACAGCTCCACAGTGTGACAAATATGTGCAATAACATAGCCAACAATTATCTACAATTAAATTCATAAGCGAGTAATTTGTAGGTAATTTCTGCACCCCTGAAGACAAAGGAGAATTGCAAGGTGTAGAAAATGAGATTTTGGGAGAAGGGAGAAGAAGTTAGAGTGATCTACTAATTATTTAAAGTTTAAAGTTTTAAAACACAGATGCATGAAAATGTCTGGATGCAGTCCTGGTACCCCATTTATGCCATATTTACGACGGTGTGTGTGTGTTGCCTTCCAGGCACATGCAGATTGAAATAAAGGCTTTTATATTTTCAGGCTTACAGAGAACGTGCATTTCAGACTTCCTCCATTTGGGACATGAATGAACTATGCTGGCCACAAAGATGGTTTTTACTGACTCTGGTAAAACATAATGTAAATAATACTGGCTGTTCTTGTTTTCTTTTCAGTGGATTCAAAATGAATAAAAGATAGACAGACGTTACACACTGTAGCTTTAGAAGTACTCCAGTAGTAATATAGATTTAGTTTCGTTGTTTAAATAGTATTTTGAAATTTAAATGTAGGATCAAAAATATAAATTACTGTTGAAGAAGGAAAGAAGGTCTGGATCTGTCACCCAAATCTGATACGTGTATATATTTTGGAACAAACATGGTGATTTTATCAAATCTGTCAATCAAAAGACAAATAAAAATAGAAACTGATTATAGCTAATTGAATTCATCCCCATCTCTGCAAGCTTTCATTCTCGCAAGCAGTCATCACACGTGCATTTACAGTGGGAGTCTCCGACGTTTATGTTGCCTGACTTGATAGACAAGAGAGGGAATACAACAATGTTGTGCCATTTGGATATTTGCATGCATAATGCATCTAAATACTGCATGACAAAAAAATGTGATGGATAAACTCAAATTTGAGCACTAATATTAGAAGCCAAGTGCATGCCAAAAATTGTTGCTACTAAAAAAATATTAATTTAAATCTGCCATGACATTGCGATGACACACAGTAATAATGTATAACTATTAATACTTGCTGGTGGGCCTTGTGACTGTTAAGGAATGAAAGAAATGAAATTTAAATGTCCTTAAATACTAAAGCCTTGAAAACCAACTGTGACGATTTTTCTACGTTTGTATTGACTCGGAAATGACGACCTTCAAAGTAAAAGTCTCACATAAAGCTGTTCCAACATAAATTACTCCTTCCCAAAAAAAGTGGTTCCAAGTTCCGGGTTTAGTGTCAGTACGTGGCATTCAAGTGCAATTTAATCAAAGATTAAAAATATTTTTGTCAAAACACTTCTCCTTAGACCAGGACATTTCATATTAGGTGGTATGATGAGGGAATTACTAACTGTGGGGTCCTATGGCTACAGTAGCTAAAGTGGATGATGAGATTATGGCGGCTCAGTGGTCGTGAAAGGTTAAAACTAGGGTTTGAGATCTCCGCTAAATATATGTATATGCCGTAACGTCTGTTGTGGACATGGTGTTCGGTAGTGATTCAATTGTTTTTAACAACAAATTGACCCCTACATTATTTGTGCGGCACCACGGAAAGAAAAATGCATGTTCAACTGCACGAGCACAGGGATATAAAATACATACGTTATCTTTTTGAGCAGCAGACTCTCCAATACTCTCAGGACATGGCTCTGCCTGTCGATGAGCAAAACTGGATTTTGAAAATGAGAGAGGGCTTTGATAAAAGTTTTCTATTACCTCAGTCGTTCAAGTAAAGCTGGCGATTCCCAGGAACCTTTATATACCTTCAACAGTCTTCTGAATACAGGTTCATATTTTTCAGCCAATAGGTCTGTAAATAGCAAAATGTGAAGTGTGAGGACAGACCGTGCCGGGCTCTATTGCAGTACAGTCATGTGTATAAGGAATGAAAATCTGAAAATTGTACTCAAAAAAAATACCACAAGATTGTAAACTTAAGTAGACAACAATGATTTGTTTTAAACACTGCACTTATTTCATATTTTTGACAACCTTTGCTCCATTTTGAGATGAGCTAGTAGTAGCTGCAACCAAGGCAAGAGTTAAAACTTAAGATGTTTCTCTTCTCAGGTTTGCCGGAAACTTCAGGTAAACATGCAGTAAAAACAATAACCACACCCACAAAATACCCACATGTTTAACAAAATAAAATGTGTGTGCGTCAGGATCCATTCATCCCAGACTCACTCTCTCCAAGGAGCCTTTCTGTGCTTCAACTGTGTTTGTAATACAGAGATTGTTTCTCCACTGTTTTTTTTTTTGCTTTGTTATGGCACTAAAGTCTGCTTCAGTGCCTTGCTAAATGAACATGCCAGGCATATAACTCACACACACACACATGCTGGCATTATATGACAGACAGCTGTGAACACACAACTTGATAAGAGATCATTTTGTTGATTTGACACTATGGATTTGTGAGTCATTTAATGAAACAAGTCTCTTACATAAGTGTCCTTAAAATAATGAATTGTAAAATGCTTGTCCACTCACTGCATTCTAAGGACAGGATCGATACATCTTGTATGATGCTGAGTACGCAGAAACTCACTGCCATTATCCAGAGAACAACACACACAAAACATGACAGATATGACAAGAACACAATTGTGAGATGACACTGTTTTATATGTGAGGTTCCAGACATGGAGGCCGTGGAAGCACACAGCTCGCTGAATATCATCCATCATCCAAACACCTAGGAAAAGGATGAATATATTAGTCTATTTTTAGGGAGGTATGTCTACATTGTGCGGTTACAATATTTGCCTCCATTATTTTGCAACAAAAAACAGGTAATGTGGATATGTAAGGCAGAGAATTATCCTATCAACAGGGAACATAGCTTACAGATGGAGTCACAAGTAATGGAAAGTAATTTTCACCGGGGGCTGTTTTCCATGCATATAGTTACCACACTGCCAGCTCAACTAGGACAAATGGCAGCCATTCTGCCAAGTCTCTACGGAAACCTATACTAAATAGATAAGTATGCCCAGCTGAGGGCCTTAGATGCCTAAATGTTTCCCCCGACTATAGCAACAGTACTGTCTGGACAACCTGCACCGTAACAATACAAAAGCACATTTGCAAAATGTGAATCTCCAGTTTCCAGGCGGATCGGGGCAGCGTCTTCAGTGATGCGGATGTTCAACCGGTCTCTGAATAGGGAGCTAAGCCAGAAGGTGAAGCTCTCGATTTACCAGTGGATGTACATTCCGACCCTCACCTATATGGTCATGAGCTTTGGGTAATGACCGAAAGAACAAGATCGTGAATACAGGTGGCCGCAATGAATTTCCTCCACAGGGTGGCCGGGCTCAGCCTTAGAGTAGAGCCGCTGCTCCTCCACACCAAGAGGAGCAAGTTGAGGTGGTTCTGGTATCTGGTTAGGATGCCACCCTGGGGAGGTATTTCAGGCACGGGGTAACCCTGGCCTAGGAAGACTTAGGATCTCCCCGGAGGAGCTCGCGGAAGAGGCTGGAGAGTGAGCTGTCTGGGCTTCCAGGGCTACCCGGATAAGTGGAGGACGCCAACGACTATGATGAAAATCCAGTTTCATCTGAACTTGCATATTTTTTTGGAAAATCTACTGTATCACACAGATTCTTCAAGCTCGAAGTTATACATGACAAATGTGGTTGACAGCGGCAGGAGTTAGAAGAGAGCAAGCTGTTTCTTTGGACTGCGCTGTTTCAGGTGCACACTGAGACATGAAATGCAATCTAATGAAGCAAGTTTGCGTAACAGATCCATGACTATACAGCCGATTGTAATGAGATGATGGGGGGGGGGAAATATTCATGGCAGTTTTTCAATCATTTCTAGGTAGGAATCACAAGGTAAACAGCAGAAATGTGGTATCTTTGGCACAGTTTAATCCACCCAGTAATATTTTGAGACTATGTGTTTCATGAAAGGCAGAAAACAGACTGAAGAGGGCCTTGAATACTACAGACGTCAGCTGGTTGACTGATTCGACAATTCATTGGACAGAAAAGGTAGAATGCTGAAAGCTAACTTAAATAGATCATCAGGGTTGAAAGAAATGTACTTTTGTTCAGTAACAAAAGTTGTTAGAAACAATACAATAAAGAGGTAGAACAACTATTAATTCAGCTCTTATAGGACATTTTACAACCTATCAGGGTCATGTGGAGACACAGATCACCATTGTGCATTGAGGCTAATAGCCCAATTAGGGTCAGTGGCTATATATTAGCTAATTTAAGGGCATCTTACATCTTCACTTTTACTCAACTGTGAAAGAGAGTGTGGGTGTATGTAAAGTGCAGTATGTCAGGTATACATGGGAGGTGTAAAGTGCAATATGTCAACTGTACAACAGAAGAGAATGTAATTGAATTCATTCATTTTACCCCATTAAGTTGTTTATTTACTTTTTGATCCAGCAGTGGTTTGCTGGTGTGTCCATACTCTAACTACACCTGCATGACAAACTTTGAATTATGTTCCTTGTTTTTAGACATAAAAAGAGTGTTGTTACGTCATCACATTAAAAATGTGTTTTGATTTTTTTTGTTAGTTTCCTTGTAAATGCCTAACTCCACATGTTACAAAACAAATATGTGATTTGTTTTAGCTGCATTTGGGGGAAAAAAATACATTTGAAACGGTTATGTGTAATGGGCTTTTCTTCAAGCCTTCAAATGGCATCACATTAGCTACACAGACTTCAGTAATGCACTAGTCACAATTTACCATGCCTGTTTTTCAGTGTTGGTTATTCACAGAGGAGGAATAAACTGCACAGTGTGACAGTAAATAAAGTAAATTGAAGCTTCCTTTGAATTGAAATTTTGAATGGTTCTAGCTAGATAATGAGAGCCCCTTAACAGTTAAGCAGTAAAGCAAGTAATTGCTTTTTCATGGACTCAGATTTTGAATTTCTATCATGGGGTGAGACTAAAATAACCCATTCACATGGATAGCAATTAAACTCCTCAGTGAAATTCTGACATGGTTCAGTTCAAAGGTAATCACATAACTTTGCTGTGATCCATACTAAATTCCCTCTACGGTAGTGTAGCTGAAGTTATATTAAATCCATGTACTGCCATGAACATGTCCATGGACAACTCTGTATTACAGACAGGAATTTGCAGGATAAAATAAATGTGACGGTTCTAAAACTACTTTCCAGTCAAGAATAGGGACGTCCCGAACCCCCGGTCCCCAAAAAGGTCACTGTCAATAAAAATAAATAATATTCTTGACTGAAGTTTAAAGGTGTACAACACTCAACAGCACTGTATATCTACTACCAGCAAGACAATTTGCCTCAAATGGCTACTACAAATCGTGATAACCTCTGTGACACACAGGTTTATCTATCAGTTCTGCAAATACTTCACAAAAGCCTGAAATAAATGGGCTTCCATTATGGGCTTTTATTTTTTTAACTGATCGGATAATGTCAGACTTGAGAACGGGATATCCCTAGTCGAGAGAAACTTTAAGCAATGTCATGCATTCTCAGTGTACATTATATAGTTCAATGTTGACAAATATAATTAATGAATTAATTAATATACTGTCCAGCTGTGTTTCCCAAACTTTATTATGAAGACCCACTTTTTTAACAAACCGTCGGAACCAAAAATAAATTGTGACAACACAGCACATTTTGCATTATATAATGTTTTCTGACTATTTTTACTGCCATTTTTATAGCACCTAATATTATTTTGAAGAGGCTAGGAGCCAAGTCAACCTTGAGAAGATGTGGCCCTTTTTTTAAATATTAATCTTCAATAAAAATCTCACCCAAAATTTGCAACCACCTGTGACCCACCTGTGGTGACCAACCCAGTCTTTGGCAGTGATGGGAATAAAGTCATTAAAATAAACTGGAAGTACAGACATTACTCCCCCCTGAGATAAAAGGCAAGAATGTATAAGTAGAGTATAAAAAACATTAAAATAGTGTAGATAAGTGTACAAAGTTTTTTGTTAATAAAGTATTCTATTAAGTGTCCATTTCATTCATTAAACATATTTTCTATTCAGATTGATGATAAATACTTGAGCATACACTTGAATTTTTGAGTTTCATTAAGGGGGGAATCCAAATTCGCCAAATGTAGTGCAATATTTAGTTTTTACTTTCTAATTTTAGTTATTTGGGAGAAGTAACTAGTAACTTTAATACATTTTTAAGGTGACGTGCCCAACATTGGACTTTGGGAAAGATGGCTATGGCATAGGGCTAGCCAGGAAAAAAATTATAAAATTCACTTTATATTCTATAACTGAAATGTTTATTATTGCACTCACATGTCCCTAACTTCAATTGACCTTAGATCACTTAAAATGGCAAATGTAATAGTGTTTTCTTAATCATTATTATTATTTAATGTATTACGTTAACGTATTGTCAGCAGTGTAATATAACATAATAAATGAAAGGCTTAAACTGGTCACAGACAGATGAGGTAATGTTATGTGAAGATTTTTGGGAGGGTGCAGAAAAATAATAGGTTTGTGACCAGTGTGTGATAACAGAGCATGCCGAGTCAAATACAGGACAGATTGAAGCAATCCGTTTGATTTACCACCGTTTCCATCTCTGAGTCTGACTCGCCCTGCAACCACTTCCACATGGTGTTCTGTCCACCAGCAAGCGCACACTGCATTACTGGACTGGTCACAGTGAATGGATGCTGCTAACAAGTTGTTGCTCCTCTCTGACCCCAGTTTGCACATGTGTGTGTGTGTTTGTGTGTCATGGTGGATATGTTTCTTCCAGTGTGTGTGTGTGTGTGTGTATGTCAGTGTATGTGACCCAGACTGACTTGTTTCCAATAAGGAAATTAAATCCATTGTGTGATTTTTTTTTTCTCTCTCCCCCAGCGAACCATTTCCTTTTATTACTTCACCTGCACTTCTTTGAGCCACTGGGTGTGCTCCCCCACTGCAACCAACTCCCAGACAAGCATCAGCAGCATCTATCTTGTGGACAGAAGTGCTGAGTGGCTATTACTTCTCAGCAGACCACATAAAAACCACAGCAATTAAATGCTATTGGGCCGTTCGACTTTGTCTTCTTAGAGGAGAAAAAAAACAGTAGGGGGTGAGAGTGGAAAGGCACAGAAGTGTAAGACTGAAAGCAAGAAAAAAAAAAACCAAGACCTTAACTACTTAACAGAGAGAAAGATCTTTATGTCAGTACTTTTAAATGAAGATGGATGAATTAAGGGTGTCAAAAATGGGAAAGGAGCTAAGAAATTAAAGCAGACGCAACACATTTTAGTGTCATTCTCAAAGGAACACAAGGAAGCATTTTGAACCGAGATAAAATGCTTAGTCTGAGCAGAGCATGTGGGAGTGCATTCAGGTCTCCCCACTTTTGAAGAGCTTAAGTGCATTGTTGTTCTGCCCTCCACTAAAACGCTTCAGTCATGTTGTGTGGCCTTCAGCCTGCTTAAGTGAGAGTCACTTTTTCAGTTAAGACTTTAAAAATCTATTTTGTAAAACAGAGGAATACGGGTGAAGACAGGCCAGTGCTGATGTAGTTGCACGTGAACAATATACGTACATATATGCACATATATACATATACAGTACATATATACACATATATACTGTATATACATATAAACATACACATATACAAGAAACTTTAATAAGAACGGGCTTAATAATATGTAGGAAAAGCATGATTGAAACGAACAAACTGCTGCTTGTCTCATTACCAAGCAAAGTCACATTAGATTAACCGTGGTCTAATGTAACGGCTGCACTGCGTTGGCCTCTCATGATCAGTCTGTCTATCTATCTTCCTCTCCGTCTCCTTGTTAAATCCATCACTTTCTTACGCTGCCATTTATCCACTAGCGTTTCTCTCTCTTCTTGCCTCCTTCAGCTTTTTTTTTTTTTGCCTTTCTGTCTAACTGACATTGAGATGCATTTTGGGTGATTGGAGCGGAGATGGAGCTTGACCAGCAAATATGTAGCGATGTAGGGGGTTCAGGGCATATTGTGGGCAAAGAAAAGTAAAGTCATATCATAGCAGCTGCTTTAAAAAAAAAAAGAAGAAGAAGAAGTTAATTAGCCATTAACAGTCCTCTGCTCTGTCCTCACGTTATTCAAGGCACCTGTAACACAACTTCAAAGAGGCTGCATCTGTATTTTCTATTCTGTTTTGTGGGACCAAACTAGAAAAAGTGATGTGAGCTGTATCATCATTACTCAGAAGCTAATGTAGACACTAATGACACATGAAAACCAGGTGTCAGATGTCAAGAAACACAGCTTAAAATGTCTTTGTGCCTTTCTCTTTCTGCAGAAAAACTGAAGTTTAAAAAGTACTCTAAATTCCCTTTAGAGCAGGCAAATTGCTCAGACAAAAATGGTGAGAGGTTAAAAAAATCAGGAGAGGAGAGAAAAAACAACAACATTCGGATTGGAAATAAATTATAAAAGTTACTGTATTGACATTGTAAATGGGCTATGAACCGATACATGTTGACATCATCTACCACTGGTGTTGAGCTTGCCTGCTTTAGCTCCTGGACCATGGTCAGCAAGCACAGGGGAGGTTGTTTCTCCAGGACCAGCAATGACGCTATACTTTGGGTAACTTCCTTACGTTTTACTTGCAGAATATGAACACATGGACACTCAGCTTAATCTGGAGGTATCTGGGCACATCTGGACCGAACAATACACATTAGTAGCTTACTTTGTCTCTGCTAACATTCATTTAGTGCTTTAGTGCATGCATCTCATGGTCGCACACACAACTGGACCACTCCCTCTGTTTCAATCAACAGCTCACTCAGTGCGCCTAACATGGCCCTTCTAACGTTACACATAAGACTAGCTTAGGACATTTTTGGACCACTTTGTGCAAAAATTTAAATTATGCAAGCACATCCAAGTTTACATAAAATAGTGATGCATATAGCAGATAAATTAATTCAGCTTATGCAGTGTGGGCAAAACAAACCCCCTAAAATTATGATGCAGAGATATTGAAGGAGACTAGCTGATTAATTGTAGCACTGTTTCTGACCTTCTGACTTAGTGATCTGTTTAGACCACAGGAGGAAAGTCCTGTGATTTTGTCCAATGAGAACAAACAGTTTGCCAATAGCCTCTGGCTATCTCGATGTGCAAATAAGCACTGTGTTTCTCCTGGCCAGATCGATGTGTCTCGATTAGGTTGCTCGGGCCAAAAAAGGAATGCAGTGACGTTCCTATTCCTCAGCAACCAAAAACCCATTCTCATTGAATACATGCAGACAGTGATGTGCACAAACACACATGCGTGTGTGCATATACACATATAACGGGGAAATGCAGTAAGACACAGTGATGACACACAGACGTCATTTGTCCCATGGTATTTAGCACAGACGTCAAATAGTGTAGAGTCCAACAAAAAATCAATGGGCATTTGCAACAATCAATGCCCAGATTCCCATGAGAAGTAATTAGAAAGGCAAACACGCAGCGCTGCTACTTTCCATCGCTCTGCCTATCACAAAGTCCCACACTAAGTGCTTCTTCACCGCAGGGTAAAAACAAAGTTCAACACAGCAGGGATGCATCCAAGGAAGGATTGAGTTTATTTGTTATGAACTGGAGCTGACATGATGTAAAAATAAATTATAAAATGGGTGTGGAGCGAAGAGCGATAGTGTGGCTCCCTGCTATCGGGAAAACAAAGGAACATTTGTCATTTGATTTAGTTGTTAAACTCTGTCTTTGACCTACAGGTGGGTTTGTGCATCCTGTTTTTTTACTCTTTCAACAATCTTGTCTCCCCATCTTAACAATTACATTGATATAGATCTTTGAGCAACACAGTAGTGACACTACTGGCAATGAAGAGGTTTCTGCTTTTGAAAATGCCAAGACAACATTTGTGACGATGGGCTGCAGCTAACAATTATTTCAAAACCAGCTCATCAGTCAATTATTTTCTCAACTAATCATTTAGTAATTTCATCTATATAATGACAGAAAATGGGGCGACATGTAGACTGACGTTTGGGCATAGACAAAATAGATTTAGTTTAGTGTTAACGAGGAGCAAACAAACCAACGTCTATTTAATGAATGTGTTAAAATTAACTGTTGCAGCCCCAAATGTACTGTATATTTCCCAATTTAGCTCTAGTCCTATCTAGTCCTGTCACTCACAAATAATCTACCACCAAACTACCAGCCTCTGTCAGTGTATTATTGAAAAACAGATGACAAATAGAATTGGAGAGATAGACACACTTACATCTAATTAACGACAAAGCGCATTACTAGCTCAAAAAAAGAAGTGTGGAATAGTTTGTTAATTTTTGACAATCCTGAGCAGGCTTGTCAGCCTCAGGCCATCTCTGCAGCTAACAAGCCTGCTGTTCATGTTCATTCTGTTTAAAGGGAGAATAGATGTGTCTAAAATCCATAGATTAAACCACTATCACTGTATCTGCGCTTTGCATGCAAAATGTATAAAATAATATAATTCTTGACCAACAACAACTGTAATTAAAATACTGAAGTTGTCAAAGTCAATGCATCATTTCGGCGGAGTGAGCTACAGAGTCAAACTACTGCAGGAGGGATAATGGTGTCTCTAGATCACCGAGATATGTAGCACACAGTTATTGCTCCTGTGTGCTCCGATGCTAATGCAGCTAAAGGGAGCATCCAGGGACACATACAGATAGCAAATACGCCTCAGCTTATCTTAAAGAATGTCTAGTCAGCCTCACACAAAAAAACCCAAACGTGGGATAAAATAAAAAGGTGTGTTTTTTTGTTTTTTTTTATTATACAAGACATTTAAGAGCAACAACAAGAAGGCACCTGGTGACCTCAATCAAATGATCATTAGTTTGTGCATTGAAAGGAAAACATAACCTTTTCTTCATGCTTTCTAATCACATCCTGAACCACATTGAGTTGCTATTCATTGTACGCCGTATGAATACATTTTTTGCAATTTTTGCAAAATTGAAGGCAGTAAACATTATGCATGCGCACGCGCACACACACACACACACACACACACACACATATTCTTGTCTACCTTTACTTATAATGCCTTCCATAGCCTCATAACATTACAAATAAATGCCTACCCCAGCTCTTCCTTACCTGGAACTAAATCTACCCCTTAAAACAAATTCAACAATTGAGGGCCGGGCACAAAATGTTGTCCTCACAACCACAGGGACACATGTCCAGGCATATACAAAGCTGATGCTGTAGCACAAATTGTAAAGACGCACCTCACCTTGAGAGGACGAGACACAGTCGTTTCTTCAGTCTTCTCTAGCTTGCAGCTGTCAACAGAGAGAAAAGAGGTGGTTTCAAGACCCTGCCTTGATGTGGAGAGGGACACTTGTGAATGGAAGCACAGATATTTTTCTATAGTGAACACTTGGATCAGGTGTACAAAAATAAAACTACTAAACTGTACATACTGTATATTAACCACAGTAACCTAAGCTGTGGTTCTGAGATCTGCTTAGTTAAAATAACCTTATAGGGTTGTTGTTTTTTTATTCCAATGAAGACACTCTGTAACATTCTGCATCTAATTTTGCTTTGCTAATTTAACAGTTGCAAATGAAATACCCATTACATGTTATTACGCTTGATAATGTTCCGTTTGTGAGTGTTGCAACTGAGATAATTTGCAATCATAATGGTTTTGAAGGACACTAGATATCACGCTCATTTTACCCTCGAGACATGAGCCAGCACTTGACACTAGACTGTTGAAAAAGGTAGGGAACGCAGCCGTGGTTTGTCTTTAAAGACGCATTACAGGACTTGACCTTTCCTGTTATGTAAGTAGAGTTGCAACTAATGATTATTTTCATAATCGATTAATCAAGGAGTCGTTTAGTCCATAAAATGTCAGATAACGTTGAAAAATGTCGAGCAGTGTTCGTCAAACCTGGAAATGATATTCTCAAATGTCTTGTTTTTGTCCACAATCCAAAATGATTCTGTTTTAATGATTTATTTGTCATGTGGAGCCAAGAAACCAAAAAATATTCACATTTAAGAAGCTGAAACAATCAGAAATCTTGTTGAAAAAACACAATGAAAAGAACTAATTAATTATCACAATATTTGACGACTAATTTAGTGATCGATTAGTGATCAAGTAATTGTTTCAGCTCTATATGTAAGGTTTTCAGTTTCATGATATTAGATGGCCATATTGTTCCAGTGTGTGGTCAAATTCAAGTGCTTATTAAACGTAGGTTTAATAAACACAGCTGCCATCAGTATCTTGAATGGTCCAGGTTAGATTCAAATTATAACGATTGATCAATATATTCATGATATTCATGCAACTTGCCCCAGTCTCCCTAAAAACTAAATAAGAGATGAAATTAGTCCAAATTAAACATTAATCTCTCGTTAACTGTAGAAACATGGCACTGGAGGCAACCAAACACAAATAAGCAAGTCACACAATTAATATTCACAAGGTCAGAGACACCGGATCATCTAGGCTCTGTGGTGCTTTCAGGAAAGTTTGATTTCACTTTTAAACAAACAAATGGATAAAGTCACCATCAAAGGCAATAGATTTCCGGCTTACTTCTGTTGTCAAATGGTTCCAAATTAGAAAACAAAAAACATCAAGACAACACAAATGGATCTCTACAGTACAAGCTCGATCTGATTTTCCCAACCCTAACATATCACAAGAAGTTGTGAATTAAAACATACCCAATAATAAACAATTAAATGCTTTAAAAGAAACCAAAGGACACACACCCAAGTTGAAAAACTGTGCTTTAGAGAGTTCTTGCTGCACTAAGGGGAACAGCTCATACTGTAAGGTAAAACAATTTATCAATTCAAAATGCCAGACTGTGTAGATTTAGATTTAGTCTCTTATTATACACACACACACACACAAATATACAGTATGTGCTCATCTAATCTTTGTTTGGTTTAGTTTCAAAAGATCAAAACTAGCCTTTATATGACTTAGGGAGACAAGCAAATAGGGGAATCTACAGATGGTGATTATAAATTATAAATTCCATGACACACACAAAGAGAGAGGGAATGTCTGACATGCATCCAGTCACATCTGCTGTCGCAGCAGACAGTGCCTTTGGTGAGCTGATGATGTAGTGTGTGTGTGTGTGTGTGCTTTGGTGGGATTCTTCACAGCTTTCAGTTCATCATGTCATGCTTTCCTGAGGACATAATCCACCCACTTGGGGGAGGAAGTGATGAGAGAGGCACAAGAGTGTGAAAGAGGAGAAAAAGACAAAAAAAAAAAAATCTAAAAGATAAAAACGGTTAGTTAATTTTTACGTTGTACAAATCCCTGAAAACATAACGACCACAGTTACTCACACTCATCTCCTCACCACCATTAAAATCTGGCACCGGGAGGAGACTGCAGTTGCTGCATGCGCCACACTTTACACGTGTGTTTCACAGCCGGCAAAATTGCTGCACTGCACGGCCCCCGCTCATTTACGATGGTTTGCACATAGTTTGCACATAGTTCAATAGTTGAGGTAATATCCGCAGATATCCAGCCCTAAGACAAACTATAGGCAAAAGCAAAAATAAATAAACAAATATAGTATGACACAAAAGAAGACTTTGTCCTTGAAAAAAAAGTTGAGCATGCATCACATCATGCTGTACCCTACAAGTGCTCCAATTCTGTGCCTTAAAAGGTGATGCCAGTGGAGGAAGGAGGAGTCGAAAATGCTGATGGTCGCAGGATTCCCATTTCACATGAGACGAGGCATAAAGAGAGTAAAATGTACTCATTTTCAATGTAATATTCGCCTTTCAATTACATCATAAGCTTTCCCCATCGTTGCAATAACTTTAGGTAAAGAAATGACTCTGAAACTGATGTTAAAAGAGAACTTTAGTTTACGACATGAACCCTAGTTCTCTGAAGCATGAGTGAGGTACCAAAACAAATGATGACAGACACTGTTACTCTGTGTGTTGAGTTTTGTTTGTTTCAAGATCTCCTGGTGGCAAAGACAACAGTTCCCATGATAATATTCTGCTTTCCAACATCGTCAAAGCAGGTCTTTTAGTATTGTTTTGATTGACAGATACTGATACTGCACCTATAAATGAAAAGAAAAACAAAACTATATTGTCTCAAATACCCGATATCCATTCATCCTCGTTAGGTCACCCCTTCTCCTATCTCACTAATACAGAACAGCTAAAATGTCACAGGAGCTGTAAGAATTGTATGACATTAAACTGGTCAGACAAAAAAAAAACTCTCTACTATTTGTCCTCATTACAGAAAAGCCTTCGACAGCTCACCTTAATTACCCCCACCGCACCCACAGAGGGCTATTTTCCAACCCTGCTTGGCATAAGTCATTTTAACGACCACCATTTTGTCCCCCATCAGCTCAGGATGCCTATGCTTTAAATTCAGCAGTGCAAGTAAATCTGCCAGCTTTAATTAAAACAGCTTCTTTTGTCGTGCTTTCTTTCTCTCCCTCCATCCCTGTGTCCCTGATGACATAATGGTGCTGGGAACTTCCCTCTGCAAGGCTGACTCAAAAGGAATGACCCTAAGAAACACGGAGGTGTGTTGCACCATTTTATGATGAGCTGGCAAGAGAAAAAAGTCACATCTCATCCTATAGCCGCATCATCCCGCTTCAACCTGACTTCCTGAGTAAGAGGATCATTATGGAAATTGCTGAAACAGAGTCCACTAATAAGGAATGATGCTACATTATGTAAATTTAAAATATGCAAGAAATCAATGAGTTTGCGTCAGGCACTTTAAAAGTACAATGGGTTCCACAGTGTGTGGGGTGTCCTTGTTGTGTGTGAAGGTCGGCCTTTCTTAGGCGAATAACGATTTGTGAAGCCGAATCAATGAGGCTCATTCAGGCCGTTTTCCTACAATATTGTTCAGGGACTAACTTTGGTGCCATTGATTAGCTGATTTATAGCTTGCATCTGCTCTGCGATCGCAGGGAAGGTAAAGCCACTCATTACAGGGGAACGGTGGGGGAGAAGAGAAGAGAAGAGAAGAGAAGAGAAGAGAATTTAGCATTTTGTCATGTATCAAAATATATTTTTTTACCGTATGCAGACAAATCACTATAAAAGCAACAAATTATGTCAGGAAATTTTGGCACATGGCTTCTGCTGGAACAGCAGTTAGCATTACACCCAGTGTTGCATAGTAATAATATATAATATATTGTATTGGCTATTCAATACAATGAGTATGTATTTTCAGAAACCGACACAGTTAGTCTAATTCAGTGTGTATAGATTTAGAGAGCTGCGTCGGTAAATTAAGCAGCAACTTACAACTATTTGAATGTTTTATGAAATCTGCTGCATTTTTTATGCATCAATTATCCAAAACAATGTAGGAACGTCAGAAAACAAAACGTCCAAAAAATTTGCAGTTTACCAAAACACGAGTCACGACACAAAAACCTCTCAGTGACAAAGTTGAAACTGTAAAATACAACAGATAGGACACCCCCCCAAAAAAAAGCAAAGGCACATGAATTTTTAATCCACCGAGGTTAAAACAAGAAAAGTCAGTATTATTTTACATTTTGTTTTACGTCACTGGGCCGAGTCAGCAGAAACCATCTTTGTGGCTGGCATTGCCCATCCATGTCCTACATTTAAAAAAAAAATTAACTTTCTTTTTCCAAGTAACACCCTCTTTAACGGTGGTTGCTCAGTGCCATACCTCCTTTTCCACTGTCCCTAAATCTCTCTTTCTACACCTTTCACCTTTCCTTACTCTTTCCTATTTTCACTCCTCTCTGACAGACAAAATTGCACTAATACATCTCCCTCCCTCTTTCTTTTACAGCTCCTCTCTTATTCCCCCCTCCTTTCTTATCTGCACCCCTGAAGGGGTTGTCTGTCTCCTAACCAGCTGAAGCAAGGCATCCACTGGTCTCTGCCTGGCCCCTATTATCAGAGCATGACAAGGAGCTGCAGTGTCGACATGTCAGCCTAATAAACATCCTTTATGGAAACGGCCTGGGTGTGTTTTGAGGGGAGTCAGTCAGCCACCAAGCAGTGGACCATTGATTTCATAGATGGCGCATAGTGCTTACACTTCCACCCGTCTATTACACAATGGACAGGCTGCAATTGTTTTGCCATGCACAACCATACTTAGGACAGCCACACTCCTGGAGGCTTTCCATTTTGTTTGAGATGTGGTTTTATAAAGAACGGCAGAAGGAGAGCAAGAGAGAAAGAATTAAAAAGTCTCCAGCATAGGTCAAGTATGGCAGCGCTTGAGGCAGCAAGACATTTAATCACGGGCTGCTTTTTCCAGACCTTTTCATGGGACATTCTTTAAAACGATTGTTTAGCAGGTCAAGGTCAATAAGGCTTTCACATTTTCTCTTTCTTTACAATCCAATACTTTCTTGTTTTTAGTGCAGGGGGTGTGAAGTGTCATACAGCAGCGGAACATGCCATTTAATCACTTAGCAATAGCAATCAAACCCTTTACTTCCTCCATTGCACTTGAGCCAGCCTGTGTAGCTGACACCGTTAACTGATTCAGGACCACAGTGAGAGGGGGAGAATGATGGGACAAATAGATAGACATAGAGATAGATACACAGAGAGTGACAGAGAGAGAGAGAGAGAGAGACAGAATGTGTGAGAGACTCCAGTGCTCTTCAGTGGATGAGTAGTTCAGCACCACGGACAGCAACATTCTCTCAACTACAAATCAAGGAGATGCTGGTGAGAAAAACACATCAAACTGTGCCTCTTTAACCTTTTGTCCACTAGGAGGATATAATTATTCATAACAGGTGGGCAAGCTGTTATGTCATCTTTGCAAGCAGGCAGCCTGAAAGACTCAGACTCAAAGTGTATTAGATATTAATGAACTTTGGGAAATTATAATATATTTACCTAATACTTCACATAGCGTCAAACAGACATGGGCTCTTTTGCGATGAATAAGTCAGTTGATGCTTCCAGTGTCTGTGACCAGTCATAAAGCCTTCGGTCTCTTCCCATTGTTGTTGTTTTTGACAGCTAAGAGAGATATTTCAGCTAAAAGCATGACACAGTGCAAGGCCAGTGCCTCGTTTAATTGAATGTTCAAAGAGTTTGTTTATTGATCGGTGACCATGGACATAGAAGTTAGAGCAAACTGAATGGCAAAAAAGAAAAGAAAGAAATTTCAAATCACTTTATATCTTCAAGACATTTTAATAAAAACAAGCCACAGTCAAGGTACAAGCAAGCAGTGGTCACACTCGGACTAATGCAGCTTTAATTGTATTTGCTATCTTTTGAACCGGTCATCTGTCAGTACAATCCGCAATCACAGAAAAGTGGCATTACAGAGCTTTATGAATCAACAGCAGCAGGCCAGGCAAACCTGCCAACCCGTTAAACTGTCAGAGCGACCTTCACTTACCCTCAGTATTGATGGTCCAATCATATAGAGATATGAATTAGTACCTTCAGGGATTTCTTAAAATGGGGCATAATTCTTGGATATGTCTTAAGAAAGAGGAATAAATCATGGTGTGACTTAATGGCATCGTCCGGAGAGCTTGAGAGGATGAATTTCAAAAACATGTTTTGCTTACTCCTCCTAGCTGTATATAAGGATTGTGGTCAGAATAGTGATGAGAAGATAGACCGACTACAGGCACTCAACAGCTAAAAGCAAGGATATCATAGATGTTGATTTGTTTTGCTGTTGACAATGTCTTTTTCATTATTTGTTTATTTTAGATATATATTTCTATTATAAAATCCTCAGAATGCAATGGACCCTGAAAAACAATGCATAGTGCCTAAAAATCATCTTTTCTGCTCTCAGACTACAGATTTGTCTTTCAACCCTCGGGAAATGTAGTTCAAATTTGCAGTAACTTGGATAAAAACGTTACATGACACAAACAAACATGGACTCCGAAACTCAAATATACAAATCTGAACAAAAAGAAAGACAAAATAAACACACCTTTTTTTTAACAACATTTGTCCTACACTACATGGAAGCATAATAAAAACACTGCCAGCCTCAGTTCTTTCCATCCTTTTTCAGCTTTTATATTCACTGTATTTAGACGTTCCCATTATAAATAGATGTCAATGTCCATTACTGTTTCTGGAGTCCTAAAAGACCCTGTTGTATTCTGAAAGCTCTCTCTGTCCATCTGTGCTTTCAGACAGGGTTTGGAGTGTATACCCTACAATCTCTATGATTTTATTAATACATTACTTTGAACCACTTCCCGTATTGAGTCGCCATCACAAAAAAAATGCTGCTCTCATTGGAAAAAGACGGACACTGGTGGATACTTTGTAGTGGCGTAAAACATATGAAGATACAGTTGTGTGTCTTTAAGATATTTGTAAAGGACAGTTTGGCTGAAAAATAAACAGCTCCGTCTTTGGTGGTAAAGAAATCTATCAATATGCAGCTAAAATTCAGCAGATCGTGCATTTGTTCAACTAATCAAAAGGATGCAAAGCAACGGCTTTATCTTAAGATTTTTTCTCGCAAAATAAATGTTGCCAATATTAAATGTTCCACAAACAACAGTTAGTGCTATTTTTGTTGAATAATACTTCTACAAAAAGGTAGCAGGATTTGAATTCCATACAAGAAAATGTTCTAAAACCTGCATAACAGTTAGCCCGAATCATTTTAATATAATTGTAATGAAGCTTATTTTTAGATTAAAGACCATAAATTCTGAGTGCTATTAAGTCAATGATGATTAAAATGTAGCACCATTCAAACTGTTTTTGAGATCTCAGAACAATGGACCCAATGGAGTACAGCTGAACAATCATACTAAAAAAATGATGTCTGTTCTGTCATTTGAATTTTGCCTACAACACGAATGGATAAATATGGCACTCGCTCCGTCAAATGGCTCTGCACATATCCACTCCAGCTATGATTGGCAGTGATGGAAACCAGACAAACAAACCAATTTCTCCTTATTATTATTATTGCTATTATTATTAACATGTATTATGGCACTCGAGGCAACTACACTGTACCTTTTTGGTGCTATGCCACATCATTCATGCAGTGATCTAAAAAGGCTTCTCTCACTGTTGTTTGACACTGGGACTGATGTGAAGGATGAAAGAGTACAACCATTAAACATTGTCTCCTCTCATTCTTTCAACTCCTGCTGCATTTCCCAGCATGTTGTTATCCTACATGTTGATTTCCCACACTTTTGTTTTACAACGTGTTGTTTTCCGGCAGCGCATTTGTGCTGTCAAAGAAAAGAAAGAAAAAAAAACAAAAACATACAGGCAAACACCTCTGACAATGGGAAAGTAAATCATAATTATTAGCAGGTTTACCTTTGTTAAAGAGACTAGAATCTATATATGTTAACTATGGTGTATAAGAAGTATCAGACTCAAAACTTCTTAACACTCTTCCTACACAGATTGTTATTGTTTCAGCATAAGCGTTCACTTCCTGCAATAAAAACAATAAATTCAAGACTATAGACGACTTGCAATGTTTACTTGCATCATTTGTTACAGGCGAACGGTAGAAATGTAAAAACCTAAAATGCCTCTTTAGTGTGCAGGGCACACGTCTATCCTAATTGAATGATTCTGAATAGTGTGGTGCAGTATTTATGAATATAAGGTGCACACAGTCTGAATATAAATAGGTAAATATAACATGGAAGTCAGACACTAGATAAATGTATTACTTGTCACGACACAAAGCAAAAAAAAAACAAATCATCAAAAGTAAATGCATTGTGTACAGTAAATGTGTATTATTGTGCCGTTCGTGTGGGTAGTTGTGTGTGACAGTTTGGTAATAACAGTGACAAGGGCAGGCGATTGGATTTAACTGGAATGAATAATAAATTACGCGTCCTCTATGTAAACCACTGGCAACCCTACTCGTGGCTTTAATGCTCGTCTAACAAAGAAACACAGTCGGGCTCAGATGCAATGCACACTGTCCCGCTGAGCCTGCGTGAGCGCAGAGGTGTTTGCACACTTATCAACTCAAAGATGAAACACAGCATCACTGTCAAGAAAAAGCACAGCACAGTTGGTGGGGACCACGGTACACCACCTGAATACTGGCAAGGTTTTTATCATTTCTGCCAGACGCAGGGACACGACGGAGGTGTTCATTTATGTTTAATATGTTGACAGAATCTTTTATTTTATTCTTCCTATTTATTTCCTGTCTTTCTCTTAAGTCCACATGTGCCGAGTGGCTTTTTGGTTCCTCCACTCTAGTTAACCTCTCTGCCACGCAGAGGTGCTGCACTGACACTGACCTAGTGAGATCTCCCATCACAGCCAAGGAGCTCTGCCACATCTTCTCTAAAAGAGCCGTCCCCAGGTATTATTACTCCACAATAAGGTTTTTTTTCTTACTTGGTTGTCTTTGGTTAAAGGAAGGACTATATTGTATTTTTCTTTTTTGACAGAAAGACCTGAAGAAGCTAAACAAGTATTATATTGCGTCCTATGTTTTATTGACTGTGTAGTAACAGTTAAGGTCTTAAACAAAATGGTTGTATAGGTAATTAAACTGATCTGGCCTTAAAGAAATGGATAACTAAAACACAGAAGTAACAATGACTATTCTTTTCCCGATACGTTAACAGATTATTATCACCAGACATGCTAACGTGTAAGGTGTACATATAGCGATTTAAGTTTTTCCTTCTGTAACTCATCACTGACCAGCAATCTGTCATCCGGACAGCTGTTTGAAAAGAGTTCCACGTCCATCTTAAATTTGCAAAAGCTTGATGAATGGCTCTTCTGACGTTGTTAAACTACCGTTGCATTGAACTGACCTGCTAATTAATTGATTGACAGGATGATTAATAAGCGAGGGGCGGGGTTCAATCAAGTTAAGATTGAAGTCAAGCCATGGTGACAAATATTTGAAAAAAACACAATTGAGATACCATTTCAAACAAAAGCTGGAAGCCATCCAACGACCAACAATAGAAACCTGACAATGTTCCACTGACAGTCACCAGATAATATATCTTTTCTTTTTTTAATATGGAACAAGGTCATTTCAGTCACAAACCAACGTGGAACGTCACACGCGACATTATTTAAACAGTTCCATCCAATTACCTGCAACTGACACGAACACAGATTGTGGCCACACATAGATCCGCTGAGAGGAACACAAGATCAATGAGAGTGCTTTTATTAAAACAGCAGGTTTGTCCTCCAGCCAGAGAAAGAAATGATCTATGTAGATCTCATTAGCCCCCTATGATGACAGACGTACGACCAAATGATTAATGACCAGCAAGAGAATTATTGATGTGACCTTTAGGGGACGCCTCTGTTCAGGAGAGAACAGATCCCGGTCTTTCACTGAAATGATCCACTTTGGCTCTTTGACATTTCCATCTTTTGTCTCTCTCTCTCTCGCTCTTATTTTGTATTAAAACCAGTTCAGTAGACAGTGCACCACACCACATTTAATAAAATGAAGAATATGCAGTAAATTTGCACAATTACTGATTCTATTCCATCCATTACACTGCATTGTGTCATATTCACAATGTCCATAAACGTGTTAAATTCACATTTAACGAAACTGCGGCAGAATAGTCGTCTGCCTATTGCATATTATAGACACATCCTTTGTGAGGGGGAAAAAGTGAAAGTCGATAACAGTAGATAGTGTCATCTCAGATGATGAGGTTTTAATGACGGGGAGCCATCCAGTCACCTTTCCACAACCCCCAGAGATAAAAAGACCACCGACGGTGAGCAGAAAACGTTGAGGGAATTAATTCGACATTATGTGTGTGAGAGTATGTGGAGGAGGCAGAGAAGTGCAGACAGGTGGTGTGTAGATAAAAAAGGAAAAGGGGAATTGTGTAAGGAGGAAGCAAAGGAAGACGCATGACGAGCAGTGATCTTTCTCATATGTTCTCATTATACACATGATGAAGTGATACAGAAAGGGCAAGAAGCAGTGAGAAGGAGATAATGCAAGACACGAAGATGTGGAGAAGGTATGGAGAAGTGTGGGGGGGAGGGTTGGGAAGTGGAGGAGAAGCAATGATTATAGAAAGATGCAGGGGAAAATGTTAAGGGGAAAGACAGATGGCAGATAGAAGAGCTACAAGAGCAGCAAAATTGAAGATGAGGGAACGTCGAGGAGCCTTAATGAAGGAGGAGTGGAGGGTGGGAGCGTTTCACCGATCGGAGCTGTTACAAGCCCGTGCCAATTAATTGGCTTGAACTTACACAGATGTTTGCATTTTGCCTAAGGCTCATGCTTACCTGCCCACTTTCTTTGCTTCTTCCAGCAGTCCGGATCATAATCGATCGGGCGAGCTGCTGCCCGATTCATCTAGTCCTCTCGAAACATTCTGACCCGTCAGCTCCAACTAGACGGACTCGAGAGCATCAGTGTCATCGATTCGACTCTCTCAGTACGGGAAGCATAATGTACTTTTAACAAATCCATGTGGGCAACACAGATGTGCAAAGAGAGATTATTAAAAAACAGACAAGCCCTTTTTTCCTTTTACATTTTCCAGTGCAAGTGAAAATACACCTGCTTTGTTGAATATTAAACATTTCTTCATAACGTGTATGTGCAATACAAATGTAAAACAATATTGCCTTTGTGATAAGGTTTAACATTAAGATGCCTTCGGTATATTCTATAGGAATATTTAGTCATATCCGCTCACCACAACTTCCATGCAAAGCCTATGATCATGGAGCATCACTGAAAAAGTCAGGAAACGTCAAAGTTACAGACACAAGGTCTTGAATAAGTACATCATACCAGAAGCATATCAAGGGTTTGGATCAAACATTGCTCCACCTCACAGCAAAATAATGTTAAAATAATGAATGTTGTTCATTCCTTCGCTGTATTATTTAGGAACAGTCTCCACACATGGAACATTGTCCTGAATCTAAAGTAGACAATAATGCCATTAAATATGCTGAAACTATCTCAGCAGCATGTAAATTACAGGCACCTGCAGACCAGTTCAGAATATAATATATATTTATATTTAATCCTTTATTTAAATCGTATTTCTAAAAAAAGTTTGAGCGTCAGCAAGATAGAATTGCTAAACTTCTAAAATACTCATCAATCAATAACTTGGAAAGAAGCTGTAGACCACCGAGTGTAAACTAATTTATTCCAAATTGTTGATAACAATATTCTAAAGCAAGTTTTTCAGATTTATTTCACACTTCCCATGCAACCTGCCTTTAGTTCTTCGGTGATTAAATTCAAGGGAATCTGAAAAACTGGGCATCTTTCGGGAAACAACAGGTTTTACAATTGATCATTAAAAACTTGGATACAAAAAATGTGGTTGAGAAGAGGACTCTCATTTCATTTGTTACATTTTACTAAAAATGCTTAATTCCACATAGTTATTAATGCCAATGTTAACAGAAGTGACAAATAATCACAACCCGCTCTCTTAGAACGATAAATACTAAGGTTTAACTTGTATTCGCCAGGAATTACTGTGATTTATTGTAGCGGTGTAAACTTTATATGAAGTGTATTTCCTGTTGAGCTATTCTCTTGTCCAATCTCCAAGAGGCCATCGTCTTTATTGACAAGCAATACGGGAGCAATGTGTCTTAACCTTCAAGATAATGGGAAGCATGGGACTTACTGGTGTGCTCTGTCGGCTCGGACACGCTCCATAATGTTTCTGGTGTTGTGAAATTGAGTGCAGGTCCCAGCTGTGTCATATCAACATCTCTGTCTTTCCATCCATCTTCTCTTTCCCTTTTTTATTCGCCATTAAATAGAGGTGACAAAGTTCAACGAAGGATGGAGGGCTTGGTTTCATCTGCTCAGGTCTGAAGAGTGCAGCTTCATACAAGAAGGGCTTTCAGGCCTGACATTTTGAAAATGTCTCTAAGAGCAAGTGTTAGTGTAGATACACAGTCAGACCTTTGAAAATCGCCAACATATATTCAGGGGTGCTTAAAAGCGGTGTGCTTTCAGCAGTCTTTAATAAAAGCCTCAATCTATGTTAATAGATTCTTTGAGACGCTGGTGTAATTAATCTATTTTATGTTTATATGTATTTTAGGTTATGACTCAGTAAGAAGACAGTGCCCTCAGTCAGATTAAGGTCTTAAAAAGGATTCCAAAACTTTTGCAGACAGCCAAAGCTCTAATGAGAAAAATTGTCGTACAACATATGGTTAAAAGTGTATCAAAGCGATCCCTCCCCCACAAAATTCAATAACCTGGGAGAGTAATGCAAGAAAAACAACAACAAAAAGCTCAGTCAAGGCCGACAGATGAGCAAGCATCCACTTTTAAAAGAGACGGATGGCAGAAACCTGTCCATAAGAACTCCAAAGTAAGATAAATGTTGTTAATTTATAATTGTATATCAAATATTGCCTCCAAACTCATATAAGCATGTAATTAAAATCTATATTTTTCCTATTGTATTTTCAGGACAAATTATCTGCTTCAGTATCTGTTAGGAATGGAAGGATAATGTATTCATGTTGAAAACATATTTTTGAACAGAGTTGAGAGCTTCATTATATTCTGCATGTGTTTTATGTATTTGCTGATGTTGCCAATTGGTCAACATGGTTTGTCAAGCTGATGGTGGGTGCCCTCTGGACGTCAAGGTAAATTACTTCAGTCTGCTGTGCTCGAACACTGGAGTGTTTGAACTTGAACAGGTCATCCCAGGTCAAACATAGACCTTTTGTTTTTTTGTTTTTTTTAAAGAAATGTTTAAAAGAAAGTTTTAATTTGAAATCAAAGACAGTAAGAGCAGTGAGAGGACTTTACGTGTAAGAAAAACACTTAAAAATTAGCACTTTTGATAGTTAACAAAGATGTATTCATAAAAAAGGGAAGCATGAGATGAAATTACATTAGTGCTGACAAAAACCCGCATTGTATGTGATAACACGCCTTCTTTGTATGTGAATTTCTATAACAATTTCTAGACTCTTGGACGCATGGCTGCAGGAGAAATGGCCATAAATTAAATTAGTAACAAACTATTGTTAAATAAGGTCACTCGCTCAACGATTAACATTAGAATCCAACCCAACCCACTTATATATTTCCATGATGTAATGAAGTGTAACATTAATGTCCATTCACTGATCACACTTGCTATGAAAAACGCCAGTTAAGAAGTGACCAGCGGGTCGATGGAGCTGATAAATGGTTCATCTTGCTCCTGTAAAAGGTCAGAGCTCTCATTATTTACAACACTAGATCTTTGTCATGGCTCAGTGACACTGACCTTGCACAGAACCTGTGTCCGTCTGTCCGTCAACAACTGTGAGTGTAAGGTTCTTCATTTTGGCCGTATACTTACGATGTACAGTGCCGGTTAACACTAAACATGTTGATCCACACCAGCATTCATGTAAACACACACACAAACACTGGAGTGACCTTGGTCTAGATTAACAATGGTCCTGGAGGAAGAGACCTCATTCGTAAATCCTCAGAGATACACAGTGTATTTTTGTATTACACTGAAATTTATTGAATCCTTGATAAATAATGAACAAAGTACATATAATAGAAAAAAAAAACTAAAGGCATAAGAAAGAGCAAGAAAGAGTACGCTATTTCTACCAAGGCCAGCACCACCCCTCCACAGACTGTCATGACAACTTTATTAATTAATTATTAAATAAAATCACAATTCGTCAGATTTATTTAATGATTTGTTCCTTTTTCCTCATATAGACAAATAATGTTTTAATAAACAAACAGTCCAATTTGCTTCTAAGCTAATTTGTCCTCACAACACTAATATTAGATGAGAATTTTATCAACAACTTCCAGTGCCAACACCAGATATTAAACAAAAAAACAGGGACTAGATCATGTTTATTTGCTGTGAGCTCCATCCCAGACATCTTCTTCTTCTTCTTCACTGAGTCAACACACTGATTTGAAGAAGTAGAATGACCCTGGACAGCAGCTTTAAAAGCATGGCATGCTCACTATGGAGCTACTTATTCCAAGAACTCCACTGCATACTGGCAGACAAAGAAATAATGCTCAACATAAAATGTGAGTTCACGACAGGGTTCTCAAATGATGATTCAAATCTTCACTTTTATGGTGCAGACTGAGGCAATGAGCCCAAAATCAGGTTAGAGAGACAGCGTTGTACTTGCTTGGAATGTCTTCCTCTGATGCTGGTCTCAAATATTATCTTTATTTAATGGTTTTTAAAAGTTTTCCCTGAAGAACATCATTTTTTGGGGGGGGGTTTGTATTACACTGTGAGGGATATTTATAGGTTTAATGTACTTTCCTTGTGGCGTATTATTGAGCTTAAACAAGACTCTTTGTGGACAAAGAGTTTGATATAGTCATATAAATATGTATATATATATATATATATATATATACACATATATACATATATATATATCTATATATATATAGATATATATATATACATATAGGTACTATATATATAGTATATATAGTACCTATGTGATTCGTACCTGAACGGGCCTATAGTGAATATAATGTATAGTGTCACGAAATGGCAGGCTTATATTAAAGATGAAAAATACCAATCCTTGCAATACAAAAACACTGCTTAAAAACTAATTTCAGTAAAGTTAAACTTCACACGACACATTCACTCCTCAGATTAGGTTTAATTCAAGACTAATATTGTGGTAAAATGGTGCCTTGGCTTGACCACTTTTTATGAATAAATCATCCACCCTTTCCCCATTGTATCAACTGTCTCTGACTAGGGCTGATTATTCACAATAATGATGATTTGGGGATTTATCTAATGATACAGCTGAGGCATGCAATCTCAGCAGACTGATGCTGTACCCTGTTATTATGTACGAGACTGCCACAGTTCACATGGGCCAAATCTTCAAAGTCAAACCCTTAGGTGTTATTTTGATGTGGGACAAAACGTGTCCTTGATGAGTTATGCCCAGCTGAGACACCCTTTGGATTTATAGATCGCGTCCATCTGCCTGCAACACTGAAAAATGGCAAATCAGCATATAAATGACTGCATTATTGAGAGTACTAAGAAAAATATCAACCCACAAGTCCATTATATTAATTAGAATCGCCCTTGCCATGGCAGGCAATGGCTCTAGTTGCACTAGGGTCGGGTTGTGATAAATGAAAGATCGGAGTATGAATATAGCCTTGGCCAGTGACATAGCAGAGCATGTGAACAACTGCTCCCTTTTGTTTATACTGACCTTGTAATTAATCAGACAGAGGCAGGGATAGAGGAAAAATGCAGGAGACGGGTGGAGGAGGAGGAGGGTGATGGAGTGGGATTTAAGTCCCCACAGAGCAGACTACATAGGGAAAACATGAGCAAATACCTGCTCTGTCCATGGTACTACTTAAATGATGTGGTTGAAGTGATGCAATATCAAAGGGAACAGGGTTTTCTCACTTTAAATATTGTGTTTGTTCAGCTTGTATTTCTTTGTTTGTCCTAGTTGGGAACTAGGGCTGTCCCCTTTTTTGGTGGTGTTTGGTGATGCAACATTTCTTATATTTCTTCAACGATTCTGTGTCCCCCATCTGCACACACAAATGTGATGACATAATTTATTAAAAACACTCTTTGTTCCTTTGTACAGATTTGTTCCTTTCTTTCTCAGCTACAGTGAACAAGCCAAAATACTTCCACAAGCCACTTTTCAGAAGCTTTGGTGTTGTGATTGTCCACTAAGGAGGAATGTTAATTTGCTTATGTAATCCATTTTCACTGATATACTCACTGTGCCCTCTGCTGGATCAAGCAGTTATTACCTTAGACGGTATGATGGGCTTCTAGGCAGTATATTTTGAACTCAAATCGATATCCAAATTTCAAATAAAAAGTAAAAGCCCAAAAGGACTTGTGTTTTCGCATAGTGCTAATAAAAGTTTCAGGTTCTGGGATAAAGCTGAGCAAGTCAGTAGCTAATGTGGTATACCATTCCAGTCAGAGCATTACCATTTTATCTAACACAAAGTTTGCAATTATTCAAATTTTATAAAGCCTTTAATACAGTATCCGAATTCAAAGCAAAAGCTTTTAGCAGTGTGGCAATACAGAGAATCATTTACTCCAACCCTCCTAATGTTTCATATGACCTTTATTCATTCCATTGTACTCTAGGGGTTTGGGCAGTCCATCCCCGACAGCTTAAAACTTGCTTATAAATTGTGCACTTGAATTCTGTGCTTCTTTTCAGAACTAGGGATGGTGCAGATGCAGCATCAACATATGCAAATAGGCTACAATTATTCAGACAGAATAAGAGTAATTATCTGCCAGGGATTAAATTGAACATTGCAATGTTCTACAGATCAAATTTCACAATATCAAGTGGACACCACACAACACTAGTGTACCTACCATATCTAACAAGACAATTTGTACTGGGTCTACAATAGCCATGTGGACATGGAGACTTGGTCTAAAGACAACCATGAATAATTCAACCAAAAAGGGAGGAAAAAAGCAGTACCCACAAACCCATGACACACTACCAATTACTAGGCTGACAAGGTCGATAAATTAGCTAACCTTGTTATTTTTCTGGGCACTCCACAGTTCAACTTCTTTCTCTTTGCATCAAAATCACATGCTGTGGTGATGATGGAACACCATGCAACCAGAGATAGTAATCCCCTCAGATCCACTTTAATGTTGAATGTACATACTCTCACACAAATCCAAGACCCTATGCAATCTAGGAGTTTCATATCCTTCCAGACTATACAAACCCTAAAACATTTTAGTCAATGGCATCCCTTCCTTGTTCACGGTGCTGACTTTCTATGCACATTACACCAGTCTGACATCATTCAAATATGTGTTTCATTGTGTCTTTTTTTAACTACTATCTCTTTTAGGGTACCACATACTATTCCATCAGTTTGTACTTGTCAGACCTCTGCACCTGCTGCTAAATATATAAATGATGAGAGTCTTAGTAAGCTGTGTGATATATTCCTGTGCAGTTGGCCCACTATCTCAACAAAGGGAAAATGTTATGAGAAACTGCCCTGAGGAAAAACTGCTCATGAAGTGAGACCCTCAATTAGACTTATGTGACTCAGGAATATACAGTATAGATTTATTGGATGTATTTACATCATGTGGCTCTGCATACTGCTGGCCCATGTATATAGTACATTAAACAAACATAGACAAAGATAAAATCGCAATGTTTGCAGTACAAACCACCAGGCTTGTTTAGGTGAAACAGCCAACGTGTTGATCATTTGCATGTGAATGTAACCAATTTAATTTTGCAATTATGAAAATAATACTGTGACCCCTGGAAGAATTACAAAAGAAAATTAAAAAAAATACAAATTAGCTTCTAAGTTATGGTTTTCATGCTTACTAGTTGTACAGTGGCACCTATTATTTGAGAGTAACAAACATAGGGAAATAGGTTTTTTTTAGCAAGTGCAAGATGTTTATTTCAGCTCCACAAAAAACAAAACAAAAAAAATGAAATATGGCACATATTTATTTTTATCCTTATGTATGCTAACACATAACTTGGTTTGAATCGTCTTTTTAATCTTTACGCCCAACTGCAACTAAGGCTGGCTATTGTTCATGTTCCTGTAAATTACCTTTATGAGAACAATTATTGTAAGTCTGATTGTAAGTCGCTGCACTTATTGTAAGTCGCTTTGGATAAAAGCGTCTGCTAAATGACATGTAATATAACAAGTTTATGAAACAGATAAAACGTGCTTTATAATTTCACAGTAAAAAGCATGAACATTTCACAATAACAAGGGTCAAAGGTTTTCTCATATGAAGAAATGTTTACAATAGAGCTTTGTATATTGTCAAGGCCCTGAATGCAATAGGGAAATTTAAAATTCACTGCTTGACTGAGATGACGTCCATGAGAGCCAGGTGTCTAAATAAGACTGAGGTTGTTGCACAGCCTGAGTCATATTTTACAACTCTGTAACATATTTAGCACTTGTAGAGCCCTTATGGGTTTCAAACCCCAAACTACCAGCAAGTACTTCTGCAGGTCATGACAATAATTAAACAACCACTTTCCTAGTGCATCCTTGTGTGCATGTGTGTGAGTGTATGTCCAGCTATTCCAGAGTAATGGAGCAGCCCCATCTGGACCTAACACATGGGCCTCGACTGTTCAACCTGTCAGGAAATGAATGTGCTCCTGAGACGGTGTGCGTGTATGTGTGCATGCATGCATGCATGTGTGTGTGTGTGTGTGTGTTAGAGACAGAAGCAGTAAGTGGTCAGCCCAGAGAAGAGACTAAATACCTGCACCTGCTTCCAGAATAGAACAGAGACGCGGGAGATGGGGGTGGGAGATGTAAGCTTGTATCACAATATTCCAGGGAAATCTGGGATAACGATATCCATGACAAGATTAAAACAAATTTGAAACTCAACTGAAAATGTGTATCTCTCTTTGCAGGCAGTCGATTTTATACTGCCAAAGCAAAGCTGAGCTCCTTCAGTGACAGATAGTAAATGTGTGAAGCAGCGGTATCACAGGTTGTTCCTCCCTGCCGCTGTAAAACCAGCACAGTGTATGTGTATATATACACATATGTACACATATATATGTATATACATACATATATACACACATATATACATATATATATATACACACACACACATATATGTACACACACACACATATATACATATATACACATATATACACATGTATGTATATACAAATATACACAGACACACATATATACATATACACATACATACATATATATTTGTTACAATGCAAAATAAAACCAATGATCTTTCCCTGCTCTTAAGCCTCAGCCAATTCTGTACCAGTACCATAATATGTCCACCACCTTATTGCTGTTACACAGCCTTCTCCAAGAGGGAGAAGTAGATTTTTAATACTTTTTTGCAAAAGACGTTTTGCTTAACTTTGAGTCACTTTGTAAACCACTCATTTACCCACACCACAGTCGATATAAAGAAAAAATTTTAAGCTCGCAGGAACATGGGAGTAGTCCTGCCATGGCTGCCTCACTCAGTAGGTTCAATCATGACTTTGGTGTTACTTTTTAGTGAATTTAGTGAATAAACAAGTCAGCAGGAGATCAGCAACTCCTGTGTCCTGCAAGCTGGTTGTGCTTTCAGTTATGGATGTATTGTAGAGGAGACGACAATTCATGGGGTCAAGATGTCAACATGTTATTTAAATGTATACTGGTATTATTATAAATAATATAGTATGACACAACCCTAATTGAAGAGATGGATGAATTAGGTAAAAAGATGGAGACAGTGACAGCAATATTCAGAGATGTACCGAGAGAGAGAAAGAGCAGAAGGAGTGATGTGTTAACAGGGTATGTTTACTTGCCTTTATCTCTCTGTTGTGTGCTTTGTGGAACACAACAACACAATCAAGGCCTAACTTCATTATGGTGGCAGCTTTTGGCTGCTGTTGAAAAGACTGATCAATTTAGCTTCTCCCTTCGATGTAGCCCCTCCATGCTGCCCATGACTCCACAAAACATTCAGCTGCTTGGCAGCACATTGGGGGCTGGCGGGCAGCAAAAGAAATTGTGGCTGCACTAAATAAGGACTGTAGCCCAATGAATGAGCTCATTCTCTGCCCCCTCGCACTGTCTCATCTGTATTGGCACAACGACACAATGCGTTGCTGTGATGGACAGTCCAACATGGAGACATCCAACTTTTCAGCAATAATTATGACCAATTTTCCTTTACTTAACTTCCACTAGAATACTCTTAATATTCATAATTTAAATGTGTATATGAATAGACTGTATAAAACCTGGGGAGAACTAAATGATCATGACCATTCCTCCCATCATAATTTAAATATCAATGTCTTCACAGCACAAGTTACCTCAGCATATTTGGGGGGGGGGGACCTCATTTGAGGTTGCAGAGCTCATAAAATTGGATGAATAGAGAATACCCAGGTCGTTTCTCATACCGGGCATAAAGCAGCTGACAAAAATAGCCAGGTGGCACCATCAGTTTAATAGACTTTTCAGCCATTAAAATAGGTCTTCTAGTTAAATGTTGCTTGCACGAAAGAGACATTCACTCTGCTTTTCCGAGGAGCCTTTCAAAAACCAAACACACATCTCAACAACAAACCTCTACTGAACTCTGTTAGAATGCTTCAGGTTTGAAGATTGTTTCTTATTTTCTGTGCTAAAAGGAAAGGAAACATACAGTTAGTCTCCTCCTCTAAAACACTCACACACATACAGCACTTTACACCTCCTGTATACACTCACACACAGTTCCCTTTGGCTGCCTTGCTCACATCAAGCACTCCCCTCCGACAGAGTGACAAAATGGAGCTGCTCAGGTGGAATGATTTACCTGTTCAAACAGGAAGATACAGTTCTTTTTCTAACTTCGTTCGGTGTTTCACTATGGGATATCGCCTTGGCATGACCAACCAGGGAAGCTCCAATGGCACCACGTCTGTCAGTGACAGACAGGTCGAGCTGTGCTGGGGCACCGCCCCCTTCATACTATCACAGCCGACCCGCCCCTCAAAATCATTCTCGCTTTCTTCCCGTGAAGAAACTGTGTGGAAGCTCCCTCAGCTATTCGGGCTAGCTTGGTGTTGCTAAACTGTTCGCAGACGCGCCGTTAAGGTCCTCGTCGCCGACCGCAGTCCCTGGCTTACGTCCTTTATTTGCTGAGTAAGTTCTTCGCAAGAAGTTTTCCACTTGATCTTGGTGTAGTGTCCGCGTCAAGGCGAGCTGCTCCACCGACCACCCTGTATTATCTGCCGGGGGTCGGTTAACTGTAGATCAGTTACCCACAGACTAACGCGTTGCGGCGAGTCAGCGTGGATACGGTTGACATTTGTTTGTTAACTGTGTGTTTACCGGGAGCGGAGCTAACGTGTCGCGGCGAGCTAACTCTTAGGTGTTTCGTTAGCTAGGACCTTAAACTCCGGGTGCTAACGCTAATTACCGAGCAGGGCTTAGCATCACAGCTAATCTGCCGGGTGCACGGTGTCTTAGCCGACAAGCTACATCAGTCACCGAGAGTAAAGCTAACGCATTACGGCGAGCTGACTTTACGGTGCTTGGTGAGCGATCTCCGTGCGCGACGAAATGTCTCTCTCTTCGCCCGCTGCCATGTCCTCGACCGCAACCCCCGCCAAAGGGCCGGTTTCGAAGGTCAAAGAGGCTGCATCCCGCCTGTGTCCCGCGTCATGCGGCTCATCCATCTCAGGCAGGGACCCTCATCCCATGTGTATTACGTGCATGGGTGCTAAACACGCACAGGCGTCTCTGGCTGACCCGCAGTCGTGTCCACACTGCGCGGATATGCCAGAGAAAATTTTGGAGAGGAGACTGAGAGTGGCGGTCGCTAATTCTCAGGACCCATGTCTGTCGGGAGAAACCGCTGTGGCTAAAACTCCCCATGTACCGCGAGCTACCACGAGCTGGGCGGATATGATGGAGGAGGAATACACAGACATGCCGCCACTCTTTGAGGAGCTCCCTGGCGTAGAGCCAGAGGAGGATGCTGAGGGCTATGCCAACTCAGACATTCTCAACTTGGATGATATGGAGGAGGACGAGGACGATGCCACTTTTCCAGTGCCTTCTCGCCCCTCCAGTGCATCTGATGTCGCTCCTCCAGCTGACAGCAGCCTTTACGAGGTCTGTAAACGAGCTGCTTCTAAGCTGGGCATACAGTGGCCTGCAGTTCAGGACGCAGGTGGCACTGAGAGGGACCTTTATGATGGTAAGAGACTTCCACCAGCTCAACCACCAGCCAAACAGCTCCTTCCAGCCGTGCCTGCGTGCATGAGGGAAATGAGCCGTTTTTGGTCCTGTCCCTTTAAGAACAAGCTCCCCACCAAAGGATGTTCTAAACTGGAGATCCATGGGATGAAGGAACTGGGGCTGTCCGAACCCCCAGTGGTGGAGTCTTCAGTAGCCCACCACCTTCACCCTGATCGCCGCTCTGTCTCGGCCTCCTCTAACATCGCTCTGCCTAGTAAGATGGAACGCGTCACATCTTCCATCTTCCAGAGGATGTATAAATATGCAGCTCAGTCAGTCTGTTCTCTGAATGCAGTTACACTGCTGTCTGCGTACCTGGCTGAGATTTTGGAGGAGATGGGCCGCCAATTGGACTCTGGAGCACCAAACCCAGCTCTTTGGGACGAGATCTGTGTGGTGAATGATCTCATCCTGCGCTCCTCACGGGGAGCAGTGCAGGGCAGTGGCCGAGTTATGGGCCTCGCTGTCTCAGGAGAGAGGGCCCTGTGGCTGAACCACTCGAGCCTGAGTGATGCACAGAAGGCGGATGTGATGGATGCCGCATACGACCCCACCAAAGGTCTGTTTGGCCCAGCTCTGGAGAGGATGAGGGAAACCAGCACCCTCAGAAAGCAGGAGGGAGAAGCCTTTGATCTCTGTCTGCCCAGGAGACAAGCCCCTCGCCCCCCTCAGGCCGCCAAGCCCACCTTTGCAGCCTCAGCTGCCGCAGTGAGGAGACGTCAGAGCAGTGCCCGCCCTCAGAGGCAGACTGGTCAGCAGGGCAACCAGCAGCCCAGGTCTGACGCCCAGAGACCGTGGGGCAAACACTCCTTTGCAGCGGTCGCAGCAAAGAACCGCCCGTCTCACCCCACTGACGGAAAGAAGAAGCGGGCGTCCTAACAACCCCAGCTTCTCCATCTCCCCCTCCGGTCAAGTTAAGAGTCATGGAGGGGGACCACCAGGACCCCGTCATGTGTGGTTCAGGAACCCTGGCTGTTGTTTGTTCTCCAGGGCTCCTTGTTCAGTCTCCCATGTGGCAGGCCCACGGGGAGAAGACACAGGGGTTCTCCAAGTTAATGTGTCACCAAACACTTCCACCCTGTCCAAACCTGTTGCAAATAAAAACAGCATTTTCGCAGCCAGGCACAAAGCCAAGGGCGAGATGCAAAATAAAAAACACAAAAATAAATCAATGTCATGCACCCCCCTCGCCACCAGAGGGAGCTCACGCTCCACTGGCGAGACACGATTCTCACCGAGTCGTGGGGGTGACGTCACCACAGCTCGACACAGGACCTCTCTCTGTCAGAGCGGACAGGTGGCGCGCATGCGCAGTTCACCCATGGATTCTATCCACTGTATCTCACGGATACAGACTTCAATTTGCCATGAAACCACCCAGGTTCAACGGTGTGTTAGTTTCAGTGGCCAAGGGGGACGCTGCACGGGTTTTGGAAGACGAAATAACGTCTTTACTGAGCAAACGAGCTATCAGAGCTGTCACGGCCGCGGAGTCACAACAGGGTTTCTACTCCCGGTACTTCCTCATTCCCAAGAAGGCAAGCACAGCCCTTCGCCCCATCCTAGATCTCCGTGTGCTAAACAAACACCTACGGAAATACACATTCAGGATGTTGACACACAAAGTGCTCTGTCGCTCTATCCGTCAGAGAGATTGGTTTGTAACGATCGACCTCTCGGACGCGTATTTTCACATCGCCATTCACCCTGCACACAGAAAATATCTCAGGTTCGCTTTCCAAGGCAAAACCTACGAGTATCAAACTGTCCCATTCGGGCTGTCGTTAGCTCCGAGGGTATTCAGCAAGTGTGTGGAGGGGGCTCTGTCTCCATTACGGAGCAAAGGCATCAGAATTTTTTCGTACATAGACGATTATCTGATATGCGCTGGCTCGCACGAGCAGGCGGTCATGGATTCTGCTGTGGTGATAAATCATCTCAGGGATCTTGGGTTCAGTATAAACTGGACGAAAAGTCAGATAGAGCCCGTACAGTGTGCGGAGTATCTGGGTCTGAAAATAAACTCCCTGTCATATCGCGTCACGCTATCAGACGGGAGAATAAAATCTCTCACACAGTGTCTCTCCCTCTTTCAGATGGGGAGAGTCGTGTCGTTTCGACTATGCCTACGTCTGCTCGGCCTGATGGCATCAGTGATAGCTGTAGTGCATTTAGGTCTGTTGATGATGAGAGATTTTCAGCGGTGGGTTGCAGCTTTGCACCTGTGCCCGCGCCGTCACCTCAACCGCAGAGTGAAAGTGACTCGGACCTGTGTGAAGTCTCTCCGTCAGTGGAGGAACGCAGGGGCGTTCACCACGGGGGTCCCGCTGGGGACGGTGACGTCCAGGGTTACCATGACAACGGACGCTTCCCTGTCAGGGTGGGGAGCAACGATGTCAGGCAGAGCGGTGAATGGCTCCTGGGGTCCAGAAATGGCCCAGATTCACATAAATGTTTTGGAGCTCTGGGCAGTGTTTCTAGCGCTGAAACACTTCCTGCAATTTCTCCGAGGCCGTCATGTTCTGGTGAAAACAGACAACTCCACTGTGGTAGCCTATGTCAACCGTCAGGGAGGCACTCGCTCACTACGGTTACACAAGTTGGCTCGGGAGATGATACTGTGGAGCAGCACCAGGCTCCTCTCACTCAGGGCGACACATGTGCCGGGAGTTCTGAACAGAGGGGCGGACTTGATGTCTCGTGGGAATCCTCTGTACGGGGAATGGTCTCTGCACCCGCAGGTTGTGGACCAGATTTGGAAGAGATACGGCCGAGCCGCCGTAGATCTCTTCGCCTCGCAGGAAAACGCCCGCTGTCCGCTGTTTTTCTCCCTGTCGGACATCACTGCACCTCTCGGTGTGGATGCTCTGGCTCACCCTTGGCCAAACGTGCTGCTCTACGCATTCCCTCCCCTCAGTCTGATTTCCCCCACCCTGGCCAGGGTGAGGGAGCAGAATCTGTCTCTCATACTGGTGGCGCCAAGATGGCCGTCCAAACACTGGGTGGCGGAAATAGTTCAGATGTTGGCGGGCGACCCCTGGCCTCTGCCCATACGCAGAGACCTCCTGTCCCAGGCACGCGGGGAGATTTACCACCCCCACCCAGACCGCGTGGCGCTCTGGGCCTGGCCCGTGAGAGGTTTAATTTGGACGCAGCAGGACTGCCTCCGCAGGTTATAGACACCATTCAGAGTGCAAGGGCTTCCTCCACCCGTGCTTTGTACGGCTGTAAATGGCGGGTTTTCGAGGAATGGTGTGAGTCTAGACTCACAGTCCCTTTTCAGTGTTCAGTTGTGGACCTGTTGTGTTTTCTACAGGAGCTGGTGGATAAAGGAAGAGCTTTTTCCACAGTAAAAGTGTACCTCGCTGCCATCTCAGCATGTCACGTGGGTTTTGGTGATAAACCGGTGGGACAGCACCCCCTGGTTTGTCGCTTTATGAAAGGTGCACGTCGAAAGCTCCCAGTTTCTAGGCACCTGGTTCCACTGTGGGACCTTCTGGTGGTGCTGGATGCCCTTTCTCAGCATCCCTTTGAGCCTTTGGAGGCTGTGGGGATGAAGTTTGTGTCTCTGAAAACGGTTCTGCTTTTGGCTTTGTCTACGGCGAAGCGCGTGAGCGACCTTCAGGCGTTGTCTATCCGCCCTTCCTGTCTACAGTTCGGTCCGGGACTCTCCAAGGTTTGCTTGCGGCCCAATCCGGCTTTTGTGCCTAAGGTGGTGGAGTCGGCTTACAGGTGTCCCACAGTAGAGTTGCTGGCTTTTCACCCGCCTCCATTCTCCTCGACGGAGGAGCAGAGGCTTAACACTTTGTGTCCGGTGAGGGCTCTGCAGTCCTACGTGAGTAGGACGGCAGATTTCAGGCGTACTGACCAGCTGTTTGTTTCCTGGTCCACTACCCATAAGGGCAAGCCATTGTCCCGCCAGAGGCTGTCTCACTGGATTGTGGAGGCCATTTCTGTGGCGTACAGTTGCAAAGGTTTGCTGCCGCCCCAGGGTTTGCGTGCTCATTCCACCAGGAGTATAGCTGCTTCCTGGGCTCTGTTTAGAGGGGTGTCTGTTCAGGATATTTGTGCTGCGGCGAGCTGGGCTACGCCTCACACCTTTGTCAAGTTTTACAGGCTAGATGTCTCTGGTCCTTCTTTGGCCCAAGTGGTGCTCGGTGCCGGTGCTCCGGGGTTGGAGTGATGTTGTCACTCAACCTTTTGTGGTAGTTAGGCTTCGGGAGTCATATGCAATCCGGGAGTGGTCTATATCTCCCATAGTGAAACACCGAACGAAGTTAGAAAAAGAACGAAGGGTTACTCAACGTAACCCCGGTTCTTTGATAACAGAGTGAGGTGTTTCACCACACGCCCCTTCTTGCATTAGGCACGGAAAGAAACCGGTCTTGAATGATTTTGAGGGGCGGGTCGGCTGTGATAGTATGAAGGGGGCGGTGCCCCAGCACAGCTCGACCTGTCTGTCACTGACAGACGTGGTGCCATTGGAGCTTCCCTGGTTGGTCATGCCAAGGCGATATCCCATAGTGAAACACCTCACTCTGTTATCAAAGAACCGGGGTTACGTTGAGTAACCCTTCGTTTTGAAAGCCACCATTTTTCACGAGAGGTTGCCACCATCTACCAAGCAGTCATAAAGAGACAGCACACATCCATACAGGAAACCAGCTCATCTACGGCAGCCCTCAGCAGTACTTTTAGATCTTTTTCCTAAAACTGTTGGAATAAATTGTCTTTTATTACATGTGTTATGCATGGTAAACACCATCATAAACTAGGCTGGAGATGAAACAATTATATTCCATATTTATCTAAACAGCATCAATCATATTCCATATCTAGTGTCTTGGTTTCTCAGTTTTTCTTTGATGATTATGATCACAATTTTAGCACATCAAAACAAACATCACACCTGCAACTAATGCAATAACACTGGATGTGATGCTGGACCCATTGTGATGTGCAAATTAACGATGCTTACAAAGAACAGGATATATAGGTAAATAACTATACCTATAGTCAAGTGTGTAACACTTTATTATGATGATTTCTTTCATGTTCTACTCTTAAGTGTGGTTGTATAAATGTGTAACACATACAACTTACATATCCTACAAATAAGCTTTGTATATGTAACTTAGATAAGGGAGTTGCGTTATGGACGGACAATGTTTCTTCAGCAGCCTGAATGGACCCGGGTTCACGTTTTGAAGCATAAGTTACCAGAAATGATAAATGGCTCCACTCCAGTTACCTGATGCATAAACCATCAAAGACAAAGCAGGAAACAGCAGAGTGTGTGGAAAGCACTACACTGTGACATAGTGCCACAACTCAGACAGGGAACAGTGCAGCCAAAGCAATGATGCGGCTGCTTGTCAATTACTTTTCAAATTCATCTAACAGCACTGAATCGGTGAAAAGAAAATTTCCTCTGTGACAAACTTTCCTCTGGATGTAAATCCTATTGACTGGTGGAAGGCCAACACGCCATGTTTCCCCAGGTTAGCCAGGTTAATATCTGTGTATCACACTGACATCTGAATTTCTCTATACCCTGACTTCAGAGGACAAGCAGCTGTTTCGAGCAACAACTGTTTTACTAAGCAAAATTATTCAGAAATGCATATTTAAATATACATTAATACAGATAAATACATCTAATAAGTACAGAAAATTATAATTCTATCTATATGTGTGGGGAAGTTCGCAATATTAGATAAAAGACTAACCATTAGTGAATATACTACTCTTCATCTTCATCAAATAAAAATGACTTTCTTCACAAATTATGCAAAAAGTTTTTAGCTTAACAGAATGCTCATGATGTATTAAAACATGAAGTTATGCTTAACATTCAAAACCACACATGTCGTTAATATAGATTTGGATCAATGACCTTTGTTGCTTTATTATCAAGGTCAACTCACTAATGCAAATACTGCCCGCATATCAGCACTTGTCTGAGTGCATATTCCAAAGCTGAAGTGTATAGTTCTCTCTCAAGTTTTAAATTGACATAGCTTTACCCAAATTGTGATTATCCTCTTGATGATTTTCTATAAATTCGATCATTGCCGCTGAGCTGCAATCGACTCTCCAGTCTCTCACTGAGCCTCAGCCTCTCCACTTAACCCTCCCCTTGCGCTCTGGCTTACAAAAACTGGGCAGCATGATTTGTCTTGACCCTCAACCCTGCACTAACAACAAAAGTGGGTAGTTGCAGTCTCTTCCCAACTTCAGCCAGAGAAAAGACAGAAAGGCAGAAAGGAAGACAGAGAGAGGCAGAAGCAGGAAGAGAGAGGGAGAAGCAGGAAGAGGGAGGCACCAAGAGTGTTGATGCAACACATTGAATTAGACAGTGTAGAACGCATGTTATTGAACATGGGGAGCTGGCGGGCCGGTTCTTGCCCCCGGGCCATATGTTTGACACCCCCGTCCGTCTTAAGGGGTAAATGTACAGCAACAACCAAGGAGAGGAGAATGGGCTATCTTTGCATACACTTTCTGTGAGTTTTTGCAAATGTTTTGCCCAAGATAAAATATTTTAACCAGCACAGGTGGAGTGAGTAACATGAATAGTGCTTAATGTCCATTGCATACAGTGTAGGGGATTGTGAAACAGGTGATTCAAGTGCAACAAAAATAAACCGATAAATAAAAAATTGTGGTTGATATTGAATTTTCCAAAATCTGCAAAGACTCAGGAGTTCCTACGGTGCCAATACACACTGTATATCATAAGGATTTTCTTGGTTGTTTGTTTTTGACTAAATCTGTGTCGCTTCTCACTGAAGCATGACAAAAAGGAAGGTCTCTGTTTTTCCTCACCTACAGCTGCAGGTTCAGCTATAGGTTCATCCACTTGGTTGAACTCTGCATGTGTTTATGTAGGTTCTGAGCTCCAAACACTGTTGCTCATAATGGTGAAGGCTGATCTTCATGGGCCTTTTTTAGGCTGCAGCCCAAAGCAGATTTTTAAGCATATCCAGATTGGATCTAGTTCGATTTTTTTTGGCAGGCTGGACAGCTAAAATACACTTGAAATCCGATTTTCCCAAAGTTGATTCAAACCACATACAGAGGTGGTTTTGAATGTCTTTTGCGTCAAAGCGCGACTCAAATGACGAGAACAAAAATGACATAGATCCTTAGAGATGGAAGTAAATTGGAGGTGCGTTAAACGATCGACACAGTGGAAGACAATGGTTTAAAAAAACAGGATTATGTCTTCTCTGGCATTTGGTAATTTGAGTGCCACATTGTGTCATCAAACATCCACACCATGCGATTCCACCAGGCACCGCTGGTCTGCCTGCACCACATGCCACACACCACTGTGCGAGGAAGAAAGTCGCGGCTCCACATAACCAACAGGCACAGATTTCTGTCGTCCGTTTTGTTGTTTTTCTGTAACTGTACAAATCCATGTGAAAGACAATGTCAATATGGACACAGCCAGATCAGATCTGATCACTTGCAATATACAATGCGAACAGATGGTCAGGAAGATCAGTTTCGGATCGGATACGCTTACAAATCTGATTTGGGCTGCAGTCTAAACAAGGCCAGACTGTCACACACACACACAATTCTCAAATCGAGTGCCATTCAACCGGAGTCTGACACATACATGTTACCATGACAACACTATCAATACGGTTCTGACCAGGGTCAGCAAGTCTTGCCTCTCTGCTTCTCTCTCCTCTTCCCACAGGTCCTGACATTTGTAGCTCTGTCTCCTTGTCTTCATATTCACCCTTGAACAGTTTTTCATCTTTGGAAATGTTCTCCTTTCATCGATTTCTCTTGCTTGTTTCTCGTCTGATTAGGTATGTCTCAAGCGCGCACACACAGGCACACAATCTTCAACACAATGTGCATGAGCACATGAACGTACTGAAACTGAACTTATGTCATCATACTGACCTCTAGTTCTCTGCAAAAGGTTGACCGCATAACATAAAACGAGTTGAAACATACAGTTCATTGTGCAAAACTACTCTAACTGTAATAATACGGACACATGTGCATATTTAGCTTTTTAGCACAATATATGTCGCCCTCCTATGTCCAAGACCACAATCACCATAAACAAAAATTATACAATTTCTTCTAATGGCATAAATCTATACCCACATACAAATTAATTCACTAAATGCCAACAACCATGAATAATGAATCAAGAAAAACATTTAGGGATTTATTCAACTTGAATAATTGAAAAGCGTAAAGTGGATTAGCAGAAATATGCATAATGAAATGAATGCTAAAAGTGTATAAGAGGCTATGGCTCTTCTTTTTTATTATTAATCTCCGACTCAGATTTAATATGTATTTTACTATATAACTGTGTTGGTACATTTTCCTTTTTTTAATCAACATAATTACCAGATATTTTTAGACTGTATTCCATTTCACAACAGCTGCATCTGGTACAAACTGATGACTTTCAGTGTGTTTGGACAGCAGAATGAAAGGAACACTTTCGTGGAAAATGTAGATGGATGAAACTGTGTTTGTCAGGCACAAAAACAGTAAATCAATCCCCGTCCGCCAATGACAACCAGGACAGCAGAGTCTTCTCCATCTCGTGGGATATGCAAAGTGTGTGCCATGAGCCTGGGGATGGTTAGGGATGTGTCAATAACAGTGACACTTTTTCTCAAGAAGAAACTGGTGTTTTAGGTTCAGCTAATCCGATTTAATCCCACTCCCAGCGGAGTAGTGCAGAGTTGATATGGGTCACACACTTTGTTGGAGAGAAAGCCAGTGGCTGTCAGACAGCCATCTGCCCATGCATGTCTGCCTGGGGAAGGGGCTGCCAAACCAAAACCCAGTGATTGGGTTGTTTTTTTCCCTATATTTGATTTTCTCTGCACTTCACACAGTACACACAGTTTTACGTCTCAGAGTTGAATCTCCAATCATGTCTTCTCCTCTCCACTGCTGATTAATTGTTTTCCATCAAAGTCTATTATAAAGGTCAAATACTGTATGAAGACATGTTTGCATATATTTGTTCATAGTTGCTGAATTGGACCAAATCTCAAAATGTCACACCACATCACAGCAGTTTCCACAGTTTCCACAGCAGACATTAACAGACATTGGCGGCACACTGGTTTTACCACTGACATTAATTAGGATTATGCTCCAGGTTTTAGAGAACCAGTGCCGTGCTATTGTGTTGTTGTTTTTTTAGGAGTTCCAAAAGTATGTTATTTTGTGGCTAATTTAAACTTAACTCATGTTGAGCTTTTGGCTCTGTTCTGCATTTGGCTCTCTTGTTCCAAACTAATCTAGTGACCACCACTGTATTTCTATTCACGTTTGACATTAGCTTTAGATTGATGTTCCATGACAATTCAGTCTGGCCAACTTTATGGGACTCATCAACATTTACCAAGTGACTCACAAAAAAATGTCCCTCCCTGAATCCGGTTGGAATCCAGCTCAATAAGGCTCTCAATGAAATAAGTGTGCTAATTAATGATACATCACAACTTGAAGGCTCTGGGGGGGGCACAAAGAAAACCTGTCAACCTGCTTCAGTAGGCTGCCATGCAATGTCATACATGCTATCCAGCTTTCCAGCACACTTTGATTATATATCAGTGTGAAGACTTGGTTGTTTCAATGGCATGACTGCCCTGTTCCCTGATGTGTGCCAAATGAAAACCGAACAGTGCCATCCCCAGAGGCACCTAATGATCCACAAACAACCTCAGACACACACACACGTAAGCATGGAAACACTGTCAGCTGCACATTCACAGACACACACACAGCAGCTTATTGATCACTGTCAAATCTGTCTATAGACTGGAAACAAGCCTCTAAGCAACACAGAAATTAGGACACTGATGATTTGTTAGTTAACATAGTCAGGGCTGACACCAACCCACACACATTCACCACACTGTGTGTGTGTGTGTGTGTGTGTGTGTGTGTGTGTGTGTGTGTATGTGTGTGTGTGTGTGTGTGTGTGTGAGAGAGAGAGAGAGAGAGGACAGTAACTGACTGATATGGGACAGTGAACAGGGAGTTCTTGTCGGGCTTTGCATTATGTCTGGCACTAGACAGTTCTGGACACATCTCTGGCAGGGAAGACAGTGTGGGTGTCTGAGAAAGAAAGGCGCAGAACAAGGGAAAGAGAGAATCAAGCATGGCAACAGGAAAACATTCAGGCAGGGAGGAGCGAACCGTGTGAACCTTACAGCCCTTACAGACCCAGGTCTCTATTGTCCCACACTGACATTGGTCAGACAAAGCCATAAAATATGAACACACAAGCAGTGAATGATGCAATCGGTCTCTGCCAAAGTGGAACCAAACACATTCAGTTGTCTGGACGAGGCATCTCAAGTTTTTGGATGGAAGTCGGATGAGCCTGCCTGCCTTTCTGGGCACAAAACGAACAGTGAGGAGAGACGGGATGGCAAGGAGTTAAAAACTCAGAGAGAACAATGGGTGTGTGAGAGAGAGAGAGAGAGAGAGAGAGAGAGAGAGAGAGAGAGAGAGAGAGAGAGAGAGAGAGAGAGAATGAGGACAGATGCTGCCACTTTGAACAACACTGGCTATAACAGCCAAATGGCACAAAGGAAGAAGGAAATCAATGCCAACACTAATTAAAACAATTGGTAATTGTTAAGCTGCAGTTTCCATCCATATCTGTCCAGACCTTTAACAGTTGTGAAAAAATATAAATACAAAGTTTTGAGTTCAAAGTCATCTACACAATTCAAATCAAATCTCCTTAAAAGTCCAGTGTGCAACATTTAAAAATGTAATGGTTTTCATAGCCTTAGAATAGGCTTTTTATATCAAAGCAGGATCCTTGCTTTGCAGAGGCCGCCATCTTGTGCCACCACATTTTCTACAGCAGCCTGAGCGTCCAAATGGCCAGAGTACATTTTGCATTACTATGCAAACAGAGAAGAACATCCTTTCTGGAATACAAAGACCCTATACTTGTGTACCATTAGTGGGAATAGGAGGGGTGAGTGGAAGAGTCTCACCTTTAGATGTCACTAATTCCTCCATACTGGACCTTAAAGTCTAAGTGAAGGTTTGTACTGAAATTGAAGAAATGTTCTTAAATCATTTCGGAGAGATCCTGTTCATGAGGCAAGAAAAAAACATGTTGACCTTGGCCTTAGACCAAATTATTCATCACAAGAGATCATTTAAATGCATAATCTCCTGTGGAGTGCTACACATGGCTATGTTGCATCAATCAGAGGAAAGAAATATTGTGTCCCTGAAGTCCCTGAAGAGGAAGTCAAACACAATACTCCAATACTGAGTACTGAAAGGGGGTTTAAAGAAAGAAATACAATATAATACAATTCTGAAACACGTAGATACTTGGGATTGTTGGGCTGAACATAATACACTCACTCAAACACAACTACATTTTATTTAATTTGTCTATATACAGCCATGGCCTTGAAGATTCATTTGTGCCTGAGGACTAAACCGTTTAATCCTTTGGCATGCACTTGTGAATGTTTGCACAACCAGGGTATGTTATGTATGATCTAAACCCTCTAAAAATTGGTCCTATATGCAAGTCCTGTATGGGGGACAATGACAGGGAAAGAGGAGTTAACAAAAGGTGAATGTTGAATCTCTCATATCCTGTTAATGTGGGATTTCATCCAATTTCAAGCATGACTGGCTCAATAAGATTTCTGCATCCCATTTAAACGTTCCTTCAGAAAAAAAAACATTTATCCAATTTGTTTCATGGCTTCCTGCTTCCATGCTCTCATCTTACACATGCCTGTGGCAGCCGACTGGAGTAGTGTGCACTGTCAAACGGGAAGCCAGGTTCTGAAATTCTGGAATTTTTGGTCCACTTTGCAAAACATATTTATGGGGTATTCCAGCATGATGTGCATGAATAAGATAGGGATATTTGTAGGAAATATGCACTTGAAATTAAATTAAACTGATCCAACTGAAAATATGCAATAAATAGTTGCACGTTATCTAATACCTACATGACAGAGCAGGGAATGTTTACTTTAGGTTATACTATAAGATTTCAGGTAATCCTTCTCATTCACGTTTTTTCCATCTCATTTGGCCTGCTGTTCATCCCTCACATTGAATAGCTCTTTTCTGTGCCAAAAACATTTTTATTTAGCTTTTTTGTCTGTCATTACTTCCCTCTGAATGACCATTGATGCGGCCGCTGGATGCAAAAGCTGCCCCATCTCCAGGCACAGGGCCTATCTCAGCAGCAACACATGGCAAAACAGAGAATCCATCCAGCTAATGACAGCAACCCTCCCTATTCCGCCACATTCCCTGCACTGCTCATGTTGCTAATTAGAAATGAACTGGGTAATTAACCACCTTGTCTCATTGTCTAAGATGGAATATTTCCCTATCCCACTATTCAGTGCTTTTGTTGTCAAGTTACAATGGCATCACTTTTTGTTGTTTCGATTTTGTGTGCACCACACATTTCAATTCGATCTCCCATTAACGTACAATAAAAAACATCTAAAACTTAGGACAGATGTAGATGGAAGGAGGGAAAAGTGGCAGAGCTAGTTATTTTCTGCCTTCACAGGAGACGGCTCACTATAAGAGATCCAAATCAAGACTCGGAGCATCTCTGGGCAGGCACGGCAAATCAGGTTAACCGCATTCAAAGCCATGAATGCAGTTAACAGTCATCACAATTAACTGCACTTATCCCATAAATATGGACAGTTATTCAGTGACAGCAAGAACCTTCACCACAAAAACATCTGAAGGTAACAGGTTAAATTCAATTTTTGTTACGTTTTCTTGCCTTTTTCTTTTGGTACTTTATAAAATTCTTCCACCAGACGTCTGACTTGGCACCAGGATTTGATTTGATGCATGGTAAAATGAGCATTTCTTTCAATAAAGGTCAGTCAGTGGCTTTTGAAAAGTGGGCGCTAGGTGTACGAAATATCATCGGTCATGTGTTACAAGAGAAGAAAGACACTCGAAATGAAAACTACATTGTGGTCCACGAAAAATAAGAAAATATATTACTTTTATAATAGAAGAGGGCATGCTCCTTACATCATATGTGAAAATACTTGGAGCGGTATAAACCAATTTTTGACATCAATTGCTAGTTGTTACATTACCCCCAACAGATCAAGGCCAAAGGTTATTTTTTTTTAAAGTATAAGTTTTGTCTTCTATATAGGGGTCGAGTGGCTCAGTGGTTAAGACCGGTACTCTGTGTGCGAAAGATATCATGGTCGCAAGTTCGACTCCACCCCTGGCTGATTATACTCAATTCCATTGTAAGTCGCTTTGGATAAAAGCGTCTGCTAAATGACATGTAATGTAATGTAATGTAATATAATCAATCACAGTACTTAAACATTGAATTGAAAGGTCCACTTTAAATCTCAGGTTAAAACCAGAAACTGCACATCACATCCTAAACCCTAAACCCTTATCTGTACATAGCATGTTTAATATTTAGGTATCTTAATACAAATTACACAGATGGCGTATTATTGGTTTGTGCATTGTTTTAACATGTTAACTACAAAATGGGTCAAACCATAAAGTGTAAATATTAATTCTGAAATGATCAGGGTCAATTATTAAGTTTATAATTAGGTACAAATACTACTTCAGCTTTAATTTTCATACAAATCGTCTACAAAGCCAGTGACCTTTCAACGAGCTGTTTTGATCTGTGTCCAACACGCTTGATTGGAACAATGCTATTTGCCAGTTTCAGCAAGCACAAAAAAAGGCCTTGAAAATTGACTGCAAAGTGCGACAAAGAGGGTGAAAAAATCAGAGGAAGAGCGAGCATCAGACAGACTGAATAAGTGAATGAGATCATTGTCTGTGCTCTCTCTAGTTTAACAGTCTGGTGTTAAACAAGAAACATTTGTGTCTTAATTGTTCAACAAAAAAAAAAATTGTCACCCGAGAGAATGCCCTTAAAATCCATCCAACCAATCTATGACAGTGCTCAAAGGGAATTTGTACTTAGAATCAAACCATTGGTTAGACGATGACGCACATTGCCTCCTGAGCTAAACTGCACTCATAAGTAAGGCTGTACTACTACTTGGGATTAACTAAATAATAATCCTATTAGGTAGAATTTGTTGGAGCCAGAAGTGTCCAGTTCATGCTAAATGTTTTTGGGGTTTTTATTGTCATAGAAAAACATTGTTTTTCCACCAATTTTGATTTTTGATCACCTAATTACAATATAGGAATCAGTACTGTACCATGCAGAGAGAAGGATGTTACATATGAAGGAAATAGAAACAGTGATGTTGGACTGACAGTTAGGGTGCCTTCCTAACTGTCGTGTTTCCACCGAGTGGAACAGTTCGATGTGGTACTCAGTTTTTTGCATTTCCTTTAGGAATAGTACCAAAATAAGCGGCCCCAACCATTCCATTTTTCAGTACCCTTCCCTTAGAATACCAGAGTAATGATACGGTACAGGTGGAGCTAGACCCACAACAATCAGTTGATTGGGCGACAGAAAAGCGTCTCTACCTTGCGCCCATAGCCTATTCTCATACAAAGTTTGACATCATGTTGAGACAAGCAGCCCCAAACCGAGCAGAAAAAAAATGAGCTGCTCCGTTGTGTTGTCATCTGTTGTGGGGCGTACAACATCACACTACATACATCACTGCACGGCCATCAGGCACAATGCACAACCTGCCTACCAAGTAAAGGTAAAGTTCACAGTCAAACGCAAGCCTGACTGAGGGTTTTACTCTTCTAACTCTAACCAACCGAACTGTGCCATGATTGAAACATGCCATTAGATGAATGTTGAGCAGTAAAAATTTGAACAATTTGTTAAATATAGAGAAATGAGAAGGAAAACTTCAAAATAGATGAAAAATAGTGAAAAAGCATCTACCTCATTGTTTACATAAAATAAAGAATAATCTTCTACCACTGTAATTTACTCATCAAATATTTACTGTCGTCTCTTTAGACGAGCTAGTGTGAGAACAAACTCTGCATTTCCTCAAGCTAATGTAAAAATATGTATAAATCATTTTGCTGTCATAGCAGGGAGCATTATTCATTCACTTTCTTCAACATAGCAGACTTAAATGTTAAATGCCTTTGTTTTGGTTGTCCGCCTCTGCTTGCACACAATAAACAGAGACCGCATAAACGATTTAGCTTTTTCACTTCTTTATCCCGACTTGATTTTAAATGTGCATAAGCATCTGCCGCAACGTGTTGGTCTCTTGCAGAAAATGTCAGCCTGGTAAGGCACAGAAACATTGCTGGGGAGCAGTTTATTACAACTTTTGTTGAATTTCTTTGAGTCATAAGCCTTAGAGGAAAGAAAAAAAAAAGACCAAGAGTGTGTAAATACTTCAAATCATATCATCATGCCAAGCTCAAGCCGAGACTATGAAAATCCTACAATAATTCATTGAAAAAATTGATTAATAATCTGTTACTAAATTATTCATATACTATGTTGATAGTCAACTAATTGCTGAGTGTTTCAGAGCCCAGATTTTTCAGCCTCTTTTATTAATGAATGAATGAATTAATTATTATTTTTTTTACGTGCTTTGCTCCATACAAGAAAAAAACTAATTTGGGTGTGTGGACAAAATGCTGTTAACTGCTGTTAAGTTGCACACTGCAACCTAATGGGACCTTCCTCTTGAATTTTGGATTATCAGAGACAAGATAGTCTGCTTAAGGGCAAGGGGAGCACACTAAGCTTTTATTAAAAAAAAGTCTCTTAAGCAGAAGAATAGAGCTGTCAAACAGGAGGAGCAACTGCTTCCTCCAATTCCAAAGACACTTGATGCACTCATATGAAGTGTTGAATGTTTTTCCAACGTGCAATTTTGCAACTGAATTTTAAACTTGTCTTTCATACCCATCCAAGAACCACTGAACCACAGCAAGACATGTGTATGACTTTCACTCATGTAACCCCAGTTACACAGAATAACTGACTCCATTTTGGTTCACCACAGTTTGAGGACCAGTATAACAGGGATTCTATATTGTTTCACAAACCAGGGGGAAAAATGCAGCTAGCATTAATTCTCCTTAATTTACATAATTGATTCTTTGGGATGTAGCTTTGGTAGTCAACTGTGGTAGCATAACCACTGGCATTTAAAGTAAAACAGCTTGTTGCTTCATGTGATGCCCACGCAGGTGTGAGGTACACAACACTAGTAGAGACAGACAGGAACCCACACAAGCATAAATCAATTGTATCACAACATTTATGAACCTACATTTAACCTTACTCTCAGTAACATGCACTAGTAATTAAAATCACCATACACACACAACAGTCCTACACAGTGTTTCTTTGGTTTGAAACCCACATTAAACTCGCATGCAATCATAATTTAGGCCACACGTTCTCGTTCCCTTCGATCGCTCGGTCAATTACAGAGGAAGTCAGAGAGGAGGAAAATGACAGAAGTCAACAATGCATGCAACATCAATGTGTCAAACCACCACTGTCTGCTTAAGTGGAATTGACTTCTACTCATTTCCCAAATTACACATATCTGACTGGCCCACTGCTGCAGGGGCTACAGGAAGCACAGCACTAAAAGAAAGTCTTTCTCACACATGCACAACCTCCATTTCTCTGCAAGGAATCAATGATGTCTGCTTAATTATTGGGTGAATTTAATCAGCAGCACAGCAGTACTTACTGCCTTGTGACCCAATAGCTGTGACTGAGTCATTCAGTTTCTCACAGTGCTCAAATAACTGTTGTCTCTAAAATAGTGACACAAATGTCACAAATCTCAGTGATCTAGACAGCAGAGTGTACAGTGTAATGGTGCGTAATGTTAGGATTAGTCACAAAATTAGTTAATTATCATGTCTAGCCTGCTGATTATTCTTAAAATGTCTGTGAATATCATCAAGATTAATGGTTGAGATTATTAGACAGCTGCGGCTTTGTTTGAAGCATTTTATATTTCCTTGTTTCACAAGGTCCTGATTCAATTCAATTTGATCTAATATAGATACATTTAGAGATATTTCAGACTTTCACAGCACCAACACTGCACATTGTATAAAATGTGAATCTCTACAACCTGGTTCATCATCAAAAATAGTAATGTTTACATAAAAAATGGCCTCCAAAGTAGTCACATGAACGCATGTTTATTAATATGACCACACAGTGCAACTCTACAGTAAAGTAAAATTTGTGATAATTCAGACTCATAAACATTAACAACCAGTTCAAGTTCAACCTAGAAAAACAGCAGATATTTTAAAGTAATAAATTATCCAGGTGCTATGAGCGTAGCTTGCTAGGCATCCATTACATTACATGTCATTTAGCAGACGCTTTTATCCAAAGCGACTTACAATGGAATTGAGTACAGTCAGCGAGGGGTGGAATCGAACTTGCGGCCATTGCGACCATGATGTTTTTCGCACATAGGGTACCGGTCTTAAGCCACTCCACCCCATCCACACCTTCTTTGCTTATTAAAAGATTATGGAAGTATATCGAGTTCTACATTATAGATGGCAAAGTAAAGAACAAATCTGCAAACTCAGCTCCATGAAGCCGAGCCGTTAGCTTCACTGGAACCAACGGCTTGTGGTTGTCTGAGACTCTCACAGTCAAGTGTCACATGATTGCAATTGTGCTGCGAGATTTGTGCAGAGGACCGAGGAAACCCAACTCTAGTTACGATTCTATGTACCATACCACAACTGTATGTGTACTAGCACGTTTCTATTTGATTCACACAAGACCAAACATTTTCGTAGACGAGAAAGCTGAATATTACCACATCGAAGATAAAACTGAACTAAACATAAAAATAAAATAGGCCAGAAGACATATTGAGTGAAAAATGGGTCTGCCTTTGACTACCTATTAAATTGAACACACTTCTGAATAAACATCTAGGGTACTATATCTGGAATTCACTGCAAATGATACGAGTCAAAGCGGTTGAGCTAGAAAATCTGTTTGACCAAGAAACAGCAATTTCTTTGCCACACATACAACCTCCAAAACACTTAACTTCTTAGTGAGCAGTGAGTATCTTGGCTCCAATTTCAATGATAGTCTCATTTCTATATTTTCACACAGAGGGCAAAAGGAACACCGAGTCCACACTAAGAAAACACATGAAAAATGTGTTTAGACATTGTAATGCCAGGCCTAGGCTAAAAAAAAAAAAAAAACATGTTCCGACTGCTTGTATCATTAGTTGATTGACTTTCTATATGTATTAAAATGAAAATAAGTTTCACTTTGGAAAACATCATTTCTGCTTGTTAAATATACAGCTAAGACTCATAATACAAAGCTTAGCTTAGCAAAAAGCCTCAAAGCTCAGATTACTAAACCTGGCCTCAATCTCTCAAAGTTAAAAATCCCACCCAGCAGCACCTCTGCATCTCAGAAAGTGGAATGATGAATCATTTATCTGCATAAGGGTTGTGCTCGTACACAATCCTGACAACTGATGATGGAGGAAGTCATAGTCACAACATGTCACTTTCTTAGCCTGCTTGTTTTTCTTCGTGGCAATAAATTAAAACAACTGATGACTTTCTGTTGTCACGGAACAACTACACTCTGTGTTTTTGACATACGAGCACAGACAAAGCCTCATCAACTAAGCATAATCACCATTATGGCATTGAGTAGTGAATCCACAAAAGTCTGATCATATCCTTAATGATGATTGCTTTATTCATTAAAACTCTCATCTTTTAAGAAGTCAGAGTGGAAATTACAAAATATATATTAAATTATTAACTGCACGCACCATGTAACTTACAGTATTTCGGTGGTATCACAAATCTGATGACAAAACGTGGTGAGAGGGGCATCTTATTGACTTTTACTTTCTTTTACTGGGTTGAAAAATGCCACATTTTCCAGAGACAGTAGTCGACTGGGAGAAATCAATAAAAAAGTCTGTATTGCATATATTGTCTGGATTTTGTGTTGCAACAAAACATGATTTGTGCAAGAGATACTGTATTGATTTCCTGTTTTTATCAGAGCAAATCTAACTTAGCGTTCCTTTGTTATGTCTGTTGTTTGTCTATCTGCCTGTTTGCATGTCAGCTATTGTTAGCAAGATAAGAGAAAATCTACGGAACCTATTTCCTTAAAATTTTACAGGAATGGTACAGGACATTAATTTTTAGAGCAGATATGATTAAGTTTGTGATCCAGATAGGGCTGGGCAACAATTTAATGACAAAATATGTTTGTATGTATATATATATATATATATATATATATATATATATATATATATATATATATATATATATATATAGTTTATGTATAATTTTCTTAAATATCAAAATAATAAGGTTATGTATTGATAAAATATTTACATGCAAACCCACACAAAACACAATTGCTATGCCTCAGAGTTGTGAAAAAGTCATTTGTTTGACAAGCGTTAGTTGTTATCTGTCAATAAAGAGGTTTAAAACCACATTTCACAGTGTTTTGTTTTTCAATTTTTCCTCAGAAACAAAAACTCATCTTTAACTGTCAGTACATAGTGACAATTATGGATATCAACAGATTAGAAACTAATCGTGATAAGGTTTTTTGGCCATAGCAGCATATAATTATCAAATTGTAAGAATCAAATTTCTATTCCCTAACTCTATTGTTATGTTCATCAGAAATAAATATTATATTTTTTTGTGATTACAGATTGTGCGAATAAGCAGAGTGAGCAGCAAAAAAGGCCCTAGGTGTCAATTTTGAAATGCCATAGTATCGATAAGCCTGATGTTATCAGTGCTGGTGATGCTATTTAACATTCAACAATTTGACAAATTAAGCTGCTTGTCTATGATGAGATATATCCTCTGTAGTGTCTATGTATAGTTCACAGCTCTATTTTAAACTTTGAACCCATCCTTTATCATCCCACTACCCTGGCCCTGATTTAACCTTTTTATTGACTGATGATCTTGTCCTTTGAGAAACCCTCTCTACCATTTCTGATGCAGATCTCCTTAAGGTGATTCAAGTAACTATGTCACCAATTGACATTAATACAAATGATTAAAAGCAGAGACAAACACCCTGTTATTCTAAGCAAATATATCAGTTGCCAATTATTGGGTATATCTTGTGCAAACTAACCAACAACAGCTCTGTTTTGCATATTAAGTGGAAAAAACTTATCTATGCAAATGCATATTCTGTGGAATTATGCAAATGGCACAACTGAAGCAGATATAATTGTTCAGCGTGTGCTAGGAATGAGAATGGCTTTTTGTGAGAGCTAAGGACATATTAAGTTAATGACATAATTCTGGTAAATGGCAGACAGATGGAAAGTTCACAGAAACAAAGAGCTGTCATAGTTCTTAATCACACATGCAATTACCTGGTATGTGAAGGTGTTGATTTGATTCATTTGTTATACACTGGTTCGGTATTCCATTCAAAAACTGTTTTTTTAAGAGTCAATTTAGTCGCTATCCTGGAGTGAAAGCAAGCTACCGGGAGATATCCCTTTATATCACCCAAATGAAAGTACAGCGAGAAAAGAACTGAAACACACTGTGTTGTCAGTGGGGGTGGAAATGACTGACACACTCTGTGGGAGGAAAAGTCACATAGCAACAGAACAGCATTCTAGGTGAGATTAAGAAAATTTAAATAATGGATTTATTGGTTTAAGCTGTACCCGAGCTTTAAATATTCATTCCATGTGGTGTTCAAAATCTCAACTATTGACAATGAACTGGACTTTATTCTCTACCATCAGCAGGGGTGTTGCAACAGAGTGGGCAAACCGGATAATTGCCTGCAGCCTCATGCCTGAGAGCGGAGTTTTACTACATTAGTCCACAGTTGTGACATGTTTGTGAAAACGACCTTCCATTTTATGATTGGCTCTGTGCAAGAGACAGCGATGACACTGCAGTTGGAAACCCGATTCCACTGGCTTTCTTTGGCACACTTTGATGTACTGTAGGGCCCCAAAAGTCTGCTAAAACACCCCTAGCTGCTATAGAACCAGTAGGCACCATTCACCTACCACCTCAGAAAAGCACACACACTGCAGCTGAAGAACTAGCCATAGGTATGTTTCCATTGAACTGTTTCTTTATGCGCATTTGTAATTTGTGCATAGAAATACCGGAATATAAATACTGCGTTAAAGTTTTTAGGGTTGGAAAAGTTGGCATGTCAATAAAAAGTACATGTGAATAAATTCAATGGAAACAGTTTTGGTGAATATAAAAAGGACATTTAGAAATTGGACAGCAGAAACTTCTCTCCCACTTCTGCATTTCACTGTACTGGAAGAATACATTTGTAGAAGATGCAAATTTCCTCCTTCTTAGTACAAGAAATAAATATTAGTACGATAACTCCACCTTGTGTGCTCGGACCCCAAAAATGACTTAATGCAGCAATGAAATGCCACCATATATCAACAGCTATTGGGGTAAATTCTTTATTTACGTCATCAACTTGCACCTTGATATCCTACTGTGGTGACACAGACTTAGACAGCACCTACTATTGCAGTGAACTAACTCTTAACAATATTCACTTTTCGACAGTTAAAAATAAGCATCTCAAGGTCTCCAGCTGGCTTCTTTTTTTTCCCCAGGAACTAAAAAAATAGTTAGAAGCTAGTAAGAAACAACAAAACAACTCTTTTCATACAAACATATCCACTGTGTTTTAATGATCAGCATCCACTGATTTAGAAGTTGATTTCTGATTTGCTAGTAAAGACTTTGGACACTGACTTGTCTCAACTGACTTTGGGACTTGAGTTGAACTTAAAAGCCGGATTTATGTTCCCTCTTCTTTCTCCATACTCACACACAAACAGGTATACTTTGTACGTTCACGATGATGATGATGATGATACTCAAAATAAAAAACACCTCCATTTTAAACCGTTTTGTACACTTCTCTCAACTTATCTTGAAATACTTACTGTATATACTGAGCTGAAAGTGTATACATGCAGTTTGTTTTGCACGGTGTAAGTTCAGTAGGTTAATTAAGGGAAAACCTATATTTCTTTTAAGTAAGTAATAAGTCTAATAGTGATAAATAGTCCACTTGACTGCTGAAGTGATACACAATTATTTGCCCCTTGTCAGACAAGATTAGTGGAAAGAACAAAATAAGGAGGACAGGAGTGAAGAGAAGGAGGAGAATCTGTCTGGAAGCAGCTTCTTTAAAATGAAATGTTCTTTGTAAATATCTGTCGTCTGTATTGCTGACTGTGATGCCACACTCTGCATTCTAGGATTTCCCTGCACTATCTTGCGTGCTGTGATGCACCTACACTACATGTTTCATCATCTCTCCAGTTCAGCAGTTCAACTTTGATCCACATGACAAGCACACGAGCCGTGTGTTAGCCTTCCTGTGTATTTACCTCGAGATTCTTGACTTTAGAGACTGATGAAAGACCGTCTCACCCTCTCAACTTGTTTTGCGCGTAAAACTCTTGCAAACAGACTCGACACTTTTGAAACCTGTTATGTTTGGAGTCATGCTTTTGAGTCTCTCCCTTGTGACACAGCTGCTACTATAATAGATGACACTTCAGTAAATGTGTAAATTAGATTTGTTGTCAAATTTGAACCGACTCACAAGGAACACAATTCAAACAGAACTAAAGAGAACTCTTTTTTTTTTTTACTAGCACTAAGTTGCAAATAAGAAAAAAAGAACACAGAGAAGCTGTAGTTCAGGATAATTCATATATTCAGTCCACATTTTATGGGACGTACTTCCCCCGGTGTGCTTTCCCCTTCCGAAGGAAAGGTTACATAAACAGAATATTATGATAAGTATCAAAATGATGCAGTATAGCCTGGACTGTGCAAACTAAGATAATCCCTATGGTAGGTATCAAACAACCACTGCCTCTCAATGCAGCACAGTTGTTGGATAAACAGAGCCAGAGCATATTTACCCTTCAGCTAAAGGTGTCTCTTGAGCCTACATGATTGTGCATCTGAACAGCCATCACGGGCTGCAGGGAGGGGACTCACACCTGAACTTTAAGCCTTTTTGTTCACAGCAGGGGAGGAGAAGCAACTTGTATCAGAGGTCATCAGGAAAACTTCCTTCTCACAGGACTTACAAGCAAGCAGCAATGTGCACATCTGTGATCAAACACACGAGCACCGCGTTCAAACACGGGTACTCTCCAGCACCTTGGGACCTGCACTGTGCATTAAATATTTTGAAAAAAAAAACAAAACATCTGAAGAAGAGGTTGAAAGAGATGGAAGACCTCTGCACACCATTTCCCAGTGCAAACACTCAGGTAGGAGGAGAGAGAGAAAGCAGGAGAGAAAGGATGGCTGTCGCTAAGTGAGGTGGGTGTGCGGAAAGGAGGTGAAGCAGGGAGAGAGGGAGACAGACTGAGAGAGAGCAGGGAACAACACCAAATGTTACGTAGCAGTTGAAGTGGAAGAATTCCATTTTGGATTCAAGCTCCTTGGCTAATGAGGATCATTAACATGGCCTGCCCGGCTCCTCTAAACACTGGGGAGGACTGGAAGATGGGGTATAAAAATAAAACTGCTCAAGCATATCCCCACAAGATTCATAAGGCGGGCACTTAAAAAAAAAAAAAGGGTATAGCACATGCCAGCTGCAGAAGGTCTTAATTCAACATAACACGCCATGGACCATCGAAACGGAGAAACTTAGCACCCAATTGAACTCTGAACTCTAGAGTCTGTTTGAAATGCAGTGCCAAACAAACTTATTTTTAATGTTTAGTGAGATTCCATGGGTTAAAATTAAGAAAAAGGTGAATTTTGTGGACACAGCACTTCATGTTATGATATGGATCAGGTTTAAATCAGTTCAACTTTGTTGCCCTACAGATGCAGGGGGGAACGGAGAAGGACCTGCACTGCACACAAACACTTTTTTTAAGGTGCATTAGATGCATACCTTCTCACAGAGTTACACATCTTGGTGAACAGCTAACGTAAACATTTAAATGTAAACAACATAAAACATACATCAGACAAAGACCTAATCTCACATTTCCCTCTTCTTGTGTTGAAACCAACGCTCTCATATTTCACACACATTTCAAGTGGGCAATTAACTTTCACATTTTATGATCTTATCAGGTTTATAATTTCCCAATTCACACAATGCGCAACACAGTAAAAACAAAGCTCCTGGGAGACTTAAAAAAAGTCCAAGCCCCTGGCATGTTTGTGCAAATTGTCGGTGATACACGGTACACTACACGTCCTTTTTAAGTACTTCTGACCACTTTTACAGCATGATCAATTGAGTGGTTAAATCAGACGACATCAAAACAGTCGGGGAATACAAATGTTCTTTGTGGTCATGGTAAGGCAGACAGCTACATTCTTGGACATCCTGCTATCGATCCCTGTTTTTCCTCTTTCTCAGCACTGTCATTCTCCGCCAGTGACAGCGCTACGTATGTGAAATTTACGACGTCTTGTTGAGACAGGCTTTGCCGACCAGTAAACAATCTTTTGTTTTTGGGTTTTATTTTCTTGCTGCACTGTGAGACCCGGGGCCACACGGTGGAGTAGTGGTTAGCACTTTCGCCTTGCAGCGAGAAGACCCGGGTTCGAGCCCCAGTTGGAACAAGGGCCTTTCTGCATGGAGTTTGCATGTTCTCCCCGTGTGTGCGTGGGTTCTCTCCGGGTACTCCGGCTTCCTCCCACAGTCCAAAAACATGCAATGTGGGGATTAGGTGAATTGGACACTCTAAATTGACCATAGGAGTGAGTGTGAGAGTGAATGGTTGTTTGTCTCTAGTTGTGTGTGGCCCTGCGATGGACTGGCGAACTGTCCAGGGTGTACCCCGCCTATCGCTCGATGTAGCTGAGATTGGCACAGCACCCCCCCGCGACCCTCTGGTGGAGGATAAAGCGGTAGATGATGACTGACTGACTGTGAGACCCAGTGTCAAGTATCATGATGATTTTAACATAATAGGTACTGTATATTCCTTCATCTTCATGCTTCAGTGGTTTAGAGAGCAACAGTATTTGCTGTGGATGTCTAGTTTGGGGTTTAAATATCTCTTGGGGAGAAGTACTACCAAAAACACAGTTGTGGTTTCAAGTAGTAAATCTAATATAGAGCTGCAACTAAAAATTATATTTATAATCGATTAATCTGTCGTTTGGTCCATAATATATCAGAAAACCTTAAAAAATGTTGATCGGTGTTCGTCAAACCTGGAAATGATGAAATAGTTGTCGATTAATTTAGTAATCGATTAATAATCAATTAATCACTCAAATGTTTCAGCTCTAATCTCATATCTGCCTTTTAGCAGATTTTTGTCTCTTATTTCTTACGATAATTTTGTCTAGGTTAATGCATATTGCTAAACAAACCATTTTTGTGATATTTAAGGCATCATGACTTATGACATGCCTAAAACACTGTGTAAAACAAATAGTTGTGTTCTTCACCTTACTGTATGCACATAAAGCGTAACCATTGACAGCAATTACAAATTAATTTATTCATCACACCCCCTTCACCGGAACATAAAATGACGCATCCCATGATATAAGTCTTTACATTCTGAAGTCCAAACAGGTGGTAGTGTTGTATAATCAATGACCAGATGAGGTCTATTTGGAAAATAAAAAAAATATTTAAAAAAATTATGTATTTATTTATTTTTAGGATGTTTGTTTTTTAAAATCAAGCAATTTAAGTAAAAAAAAAAATAACATTCATTTACTTGCTGACATTTTTGGCACTAAAAAGTAAAGAGAGAGAGCAATGGACATTACACAAAAAAAAATAAAGCAAAAACATCAGTGTTTCTGGTACTCAAGCTAATAATGTTGTAATTATTTTGGGAAACAAATGAATTTAAAGGGTTAAAATCCTAAAAACATGTATCCCTTTTGATGTTGTTTTTTAAGATTAAAAATATATTACATATAAAGTCTCAAGGTCTTTATAGAGTGTGTATATCTTTTGCACAAAAGGTGAAGAACGTTATTTATGTTAAACATTCAAGTATATTCAAGAAATATTAAAGATAATTTGCTCTCTCATAATCCTCCTCTTCCTCACATATACTTCAGGAACTGGTACAGTGAAATTAGATTAAGATGGAGCGAGGGATAAGGTGACTCGGGTGATTTAATTTATTATTATTGGTTTGATTTACTGCGCACTCCGATCACATACCCTGGCATATAAAGTCGAACAGTATTTCTGATTTTATTCCAAGTGCCACCAGAGGAAGCTTGCGTACCACTGGTGGTACTCGTACCACAGTTTGAGAACCATTTGTCTAGTGTATTTGCTCCTCTATGACCGTAAACTGGATATCTTTAGTTTGTGGAAAACACAAGACTTTGTGTGACACTGAGGATTTTATACATCCACACACAAGAAAGAAGGAGTCGAAATGTACGTCAAAACATTATGTGTTATGTGAAATTCTGTGTTCCTGTACCATAACAGCATTTAATCTGTTTGACGTTGGTTGTCATTTCATTTCTCCTCCTGCAGTTTGTTTTTTTCGCTCTGCTACTGTGCTTAAATCAGTGCAGTGTCTGATGGATAATGCCGTCGCTAATGAGAACTGGATATGTCCACATTTAACCATCTCCCTAACGATAAGTAATGACGGTAGCTTAGCTAACACAATTAACACTGGCACACAGGAAAATAAAATTCCCCCTGAATGAAGTATTATGTAAATAATTAATTAATCACACAGACAATTGCAATCTTGTTCAGTTGCCCACTGGTGCTCAAATAAATGTGAATGACTTGACGACAGAGAAGGGAAATAAATTGGATATAATGCTTATATCCTGGGAAAGTGAGAAAAAAAAAGCAGAAACTAATTGTGCCACCTGCTCATTGAGTAGTTCATTGAATAATTTGCATTGGCAATTTGAACAGCAAACACAGGCACTTATCCAGGCTGCCCACAAATGTATGTACAATGAGAGTAAGCATTTGGATAATTTTACATTTGTCAAAAGAAGTTAAAGCAATGCATTTCCATAAATCTGCTGTAATTAATGCAAGTCTGAGACATCCTACAAATCCAGACACAGCTGTCCAGAAAGTACAGTATTGCCTTTCCAAATTATCACATCTCAAATCTCGGTTTCATCTAAATTACAGTCACATGCACAACACAACACTCCCATTTTATATTCAATAAGAGGATGCATGTTTTATGAGCACCGGTTTCCTACAAACACTTTCCAGCGTGCGTGTTTCAGCAAAGGAAAGAGCGACAGAGTGAGTAATGAGCAGATAAACAGCAAGTGAGAGGTAAAGACAGAGACAGAGACGAAGAGAAAGGGACAAGAGGAGCGCCTGATGTATCAGGAAGAGAAAAAGGTAGGGAAAGAAAAAGTAATCTCTCAGATTCAGTGTCTCAGCTTAATGACACTAGACCCACATGGGAGACAGGGAAAAGCTCTGTGCAAGATATGATGAATCCAAAGACTGATAACCTGAAAACCTCCCAACTCGCAGCCTGCACACACACGCACGCAGTCATGAAAAAAGAGCCAGACTCAGCTCCTCTGTTTACGAGGAAACTGAATAGGTCATTTTCTCTTTGCTTATGTTTCTCTTTTTCACTGCCGCCGTTGTTCTGTCATTCCTTCCCTCTTCTCAGCTCCAGTACTTTGAGCCACTGCTTTCAACAATATAGTGTTAATACCCAACACCATATCCTCCGACCTGTTCCCCCTGTTGTTACCATGGACAATAAAACAATATGTAGGGGCTGACTTTGACAAATTAAACCAACTCGATATATGGCAATAACCTTCACAGGACGGCACTCGGGGAAAGAGGGAAGCAGTGGTGGCGGGTCGGGGTGGTGTCAATGGAGGGGGTTATGGGAACAGGAAATGAGCATAGACTGAAAGTGAAAAAGAGACATATACAGATGGATGGTGGGACATAACGACCATGGCATGGCATTTCCAAACCAGGGATAGTAAGAAAAGTCCACATACAGAATGACTTTCTAAATGTCACCATGCTTCATAATAAGAAGCACAATTAATTATCTCTGGAAGAATACAGCGGTTAACAGCTGCAGAGACAAGATACGAGCATTGAGGCAACCTTATTTTCCACATACATGTGAGCCCACTGGATTGGAACAACTTTGAAAACAAAAGTATTAACTGTAACCATTTCCAGTCTAAGCTGATCCTGCATCATTAGACCACAGTTGGAAATTCAAGTGTACAAATTGACATTTTTTTTCCCCTCCTAAAAGACCAGAGTCTAATGCTGTTAGATGAGTTGAATCTCAACATATGCTGAACTCGACATTTTGGTGAGAGTCCGTTATCGGTGCTCAACCAATTCCAATTATTTTCTCAAAGCATGCTCTTATACACCTCAGGCAATTCAACCTCAATACAATTACCTGTTACAATAAACACCTTCTGCGATTCACACACAGATGCACTTCAAGTACACATGCAAACACACACAAACCAGCGGGGGGTGGGTTTTAAGCAGCTTTGTCGTGCTGCTCTCTGCTCAGCATGATAACAGATTGATTGGTACTAAGGTTCCACAATTAATCACCTGGACAGATGTCTAGAGACTCGCACTATAAAAAGGAAGTGATGCACAAAATAAAGCAGGAGAAAACAGGAAAGAACCCACCGAATAACATTGGCAAATACATTTACAACAGCACAAGAGTGAAGAAACAGGACTCACAAGCACACATACAGTCTCAACAGACACATGACAAACTGAACGAACCGGCCAAAAATCCATCCCCCACTCCAACACATGCACAAGTTCACTCACCTGCTCTGAGTGAAGAGCTGCAAGCTTTCAAACTGGCCTTGGATAATCTTCTTCCCTCTCACACTCTCCGTCTCTGTCCCTTTCTTGCTCTCACTGCGTGGCAGAAGACAGCGACTCACCCTTCCCGAGTGGCTCAGCACAAGTGGTATGCAGTCCTGCTGTTTCCCCAGGATTCTGAGGTGCTCTCTCCTCTCCACCGCGCACTCTGCCTCACACAGCTGCAGGAGGAAATAAGAGGATGAGCAACGTGTGAGTGCTGCCCCACTCACTCTCTCTCTCTGCCTCCCTCCGTCTCTCTATCTCTCTCTCTCACTCACTCTCTCTCTCTCTCTCAGTGAGCTGAGCTGGGATGCTCTCTCCCAGGTTGAGAGCTAATAATATACAATGCTTACTCCTACTATCGCTTCACTCTGTCACTCTTTCTTTTTGTGCTGCACTGCACTGTTTTCTCACCTTCTCTGGGGTTTTTGTTTGGCTGCTTCTCCATAGAATTCTCTGGCTTTACCTCTCGCTCTCTCATTATTGATCTATGTGTCGGCGTCTTTGCCAGTGCAGCCTCTAGTGGTTGTCTTTTCTCCATGCTGCTCAGAGAGCCGGAATCAAATTTTACTCACAAAGAGCATGAAACATAGTGAATTTGCCTCAGGTTTGAAAGAGGCACCATCCTCATCTGAAAAGAAATCAAACATTAACCCTTAAAATGTCAACTAACGCATGACTAATAGTAAGGAGTAACCACTTCTAATTCATTAATTTATTAATGAATGAATTGTTAATTTCCCCAGAACTTGAGGTGACCCTTTTGTGATATTTTCTCTGTCTTACAAGTGAAATACTAAAAACAACATGAAATATTTAAAGCTTTCCAGACAGTTACAGCAGACATAATTCAGCATTTTCAGAAAATCAAGAAAACAGTCTACAGTCTGAGGTTGAAAATAAGAATTAGAAGAATTGGCTGCAGCCCATAACGAAAAGCCTCAAAATATTTGTTTTATAATTTGTTTGTGTTTGAGAAAAAAATCAATTGTTTTTATTGATTGTTTCTGAAACAAATGTATTTATTTATTTATATATTTTGCAGTCCTCAGTTGAGCATTTTACTTTAGATGATTGCATTGATATGCAGATTTTAAACAACATAACAATCAATATCAATTTGTCTTTAATTTGTGATAAAGGTGGGTCAGTTGAAGAGACTGTCATACTTCTATCCATCCATTGTCTAACGCTTTATCCTCTTTTCCTTTTTTTTGGAACAAAAAATCAAGTCTGGAACATGGAGAAAACCTACAGAAAGGCCCAGGAGCTGGAGGACGCAGACCAGCAACCTTCTGGAAGCCATAGTGCTAGCTATGTGTGCCACTGTTTGGCCCTGGTACCTCTAATGGATTTGTAAATATTACAAAACAATATAATTAAGGTTATTTTAGGTTAATAATTATTTGTTAAAGCTGTACATTCACAGTTGATGACAAATTATTTCAGGGGTAAATGTGTGACTAAGAAAGAAAGAAAGAAAGAACAGGAATATGCTCTGTCTGAGGCTATGAATGAAAATACTACAAGATGAAATGAACATAAAGCTATTATGAGAACTGGTTTAGCGCTAATGTAACTGCAGAGAAACTGTGTTCCTGTCCATGAACCATAACCGTATTAAATCTGCTGAAAACAGTTTAACATTTTAAACATTTCATTCCTCTTCTTGCAGTTTCCTCTCTGCTACTGTGTTCAAATCAGTGCAGTTCCTTGTGGATAATGTAGTCGCCAATGAGAAGTGAACATGTGATTATGGTACATTAAGTAATATGAACCAGGAGGACAGATATCACAACAACCACGTGTGTGGTGTATTCTAGTGATTTTATTTACGACTGTTTGTTTGTTTGTTTTTTGTTTACCTGAAACAATTAACTAGGATATTAGGTGTCTCTTGGGTGGACGCCTGTCAACTTAAGAGCATTTCATTTACAAAACAATCATTCAATGTAATTTACATTTATGTATCACTCCATTCTGGTGAAGCTAAAATGGCTCCATGACGCACGTTATTGAAACTGATGGTGTAATATATTCACAGTGTCTCGGGGGGGGAAAGAAGCATGATGAGCATCTAAGGAGCACTAACGTACAGACACGGGTAGAGTAGGTCAAGTTAGCCCCGGAGACTAAACATTGCGAACGTTAACACGACTTTAGGCAGTCTCTCTGTTCACAGGTGCAACAGCGGATGCTAATCACGGTGGAAATCAGAGTAAACTTACCAGAGGAAAACTGAATATTTCCGCCATGTGTCCAAAGGGAAATAAATGTTAAAATGAGGTAGCACGGCTGCAAAACACAAACACGACTTTCTCCAAATTTCAGCGAAATTCCGTTTTCACCTCAGTCCCACTAAATTTAGCTCCCGGTTTTCAGTGCTGCCACCACGTGGCTGGAAGCAGTACTGCCACAACTTACTGCAAGATGGAGGGACAGCTTCTCAAAAAAATATATTTTCCAGTTCAAGACAAAAAAGAGTTAGAGCAGGTGAATCGTGGCTGAAAAAAGGTTGAGAACCACTTAGATAGACTAGGACTAAATTGCATAGTAATGCAGTGCCAATGCAGATTTCTCAGAATGCACCAGCAGGTACATTTAATTCAGCGTAACTGCTTTAACATTCACACATCCATTTTCTCAGAACCAAAGCTCTGTTTAATAATTGATCTTGGGGTGTCTTTTTTATGATAATACACCCAACTCTTGGACTACATAATATAATCCACAATGTTCCATTACAGGACTTTGCAGATGAAGCCTTTTTCACATGTCACAGCTGCAAACTGTCAAATTATCAGCGCAATACCATTCAAGATAAGATAAGATAAGATAAGAAAAGATATTTCTTTATTAGGAATAAAGTGGAGAAATTTACATTGTCACAGCAGCAAAGACAGTAAAGATAAAGATAATAAATAATAAACATGCATTTAGCCGCCTCAGTGTGCAGTAAGAGTTGCTCTTTCTCTGTTTACTGCTGCACCATGAATATAAAAAGAGTCAATAATAAAGTTATTGGTAACATTTGCGGTGCCAAGTAAAACATTCCTCTGTTATCAGATGTTTCCAACATCGTTAGGCTCGTTAAAAAGATAAAAGAAAATATTACTACAGTATAAAAGTATAGACAAACTACTTCAAATACCAAACCACACTGTAGCACTGTATGTATTATCTGTTACATATTGTGCCTCATGCTTAAATATGACTCATATAATAATGCTATGTACTGCTGGTAGTTTTGTAACATCCTTATACATCCTCTAAGATGTATACATTTAATTTAGGGCATAATTATTGGAATCATGTGATACCCATCAGGCACAGGACAATATTATTAAAATAATTAAAATAATATTTGATATAATATTTATATATATTTTACAGTTAAATAGCTGATTTACAAACATATTTGAATGTAAATGCCATATTTATATATTTATTTATATTATTTATATATCTATTATTTATATTATACTTTGATTAGATTATTATATTCCATTTATATGATGAATAACAATTGCCAAGATTCTAATGGCACTAACTAATGTAAGTGATGAACAGGTTGACCCTCTCCTAAGGCTCTCATAAGATTAGTATCAACCAAACCAAAAACTAGAGCCTAACTTTCCCTAGACACTGAGGGAACCAAAAACTGAAATGTTCTCCTGTGGTTGCACCGTGGATTCCACACAAAAGTGTTGTGTGGAATCCACGTTCTGGGAACCTTTAGAGAACGTTCGTTAAAGGTTGCATGAAGGTTGTAATGTAATGTTCTCGGAACCAAATATGCAACCAAAAACTAATGTTAGGAAAACTATCAGTGGCAACCATAGGAGAGCCTATAGGGGGAAACCTTCAGGGAACGTTCTCGTAACCAAAAAGGTAACATTCTCAGAACATTCTGGAAGCTCGGATATACAGAATATTTACCTTTAAATTGAATACAATCGGAAAACATTTTTCAGTTGTCTTAATATGATAAGTCAACGTAGCCTGAGAGGGGGATTTATTTTTCTCTAAAGTGTTTTTTGACTGAACGACAACCACAAATGTGTCTTGTCCTCAGAGCGTCTTCCTCATCACCAACACAACCGTGAGTTGACGAGGTTCTGAAAATCCAGCAGCAGATAATGTGTCAGAATTCACTGACGCATTGCTGTGTTTGTTCCTCAAGTGCATTATAGGTTACTGAGTAAAACATCAGGCATTTTCATTTATTTATTTAGTGATTACTGCAAAGTCTGTAAACATGCAGGTGAAAGCACGACCACAGAGACAATACAGAGTGTGGAAGTGTGGAATAGAGAATTGCTTTCCATCAGTGTTTACACGACAATCTGGATGAAATAGCAACATTTGTAAAAAAAAATAAAAAATAATAATAATTATAAAACTGGGGGGGGCAGATGTTTTATTCTTAGCAATTCACACAGACACCTCAGCGTGAAGAGTCAAAGAGTATCCACACCACAGGAGATGAACCAAAAATACCTCAGGCTTTCCAACAAACAGGACGGATGATAATCATGAGTTTGTGTGGGAAAGAAAATCTTGTGCAGGCAGAACGGGAAGATGCTGCATGGCCTAGATCGAGATCCATAGGGTGCCATTATCCAAGTATACAATGAGAACCTGATGCTGGCTGTCACAGGAACAGACCTTGGAGGAGATCAATCACTGGCTTACGTAGCCATTATCGCTGTGAGCTAATGAGAAATGCTCAGCAAGAAACCTTTGTGAAGAGATACAGACACGCACACACCTCCAGACACAAAAGTGAGAGGAGAGTCAAAATGGTGTTTTCACCTGAAACAGCAGTCGCACGTATTTTGAGTAAATCTGAAGTTTGAAAACTTTGCGCAACTCTGAAACAACAAATCAACTTCGGATAAATCTGGATTAAGATAATAGACAACCATAAACACAGTCTAGACTAGAGATTTTTTATTTCATTAGTCATTACACCAAATTCCAGGAATAAACAAAAATACTCTGATAGAAGAACACACACACACACACAATGATTTATACATTATACATTACATTAAGTTTTGCATTCACCTTTGTCCAAATATGACTCACATTCTTTATTGTACTGAACATAAATCATGAGAATAGGGTTCATTGTTGTGTAAAGTTATGTGGCTGTCACAAACTCTCCACATAACAGAGACTACAATTAGCAGTTCTGTAGACAATCTTTGTGGTTTCAGCAGAAATTTCAGTATCTTCCTTCCTTCAGAATATCAAATTAATATTATTGAGAAGTAACACGGATAGATAGATAGATAGATAGATAGATAGATAGATAGATAGATAGATAGATAGATAGATAGATAGATAGATAGATAGATAGATAGATAGATAGATAGTTGTCAGCACAGTAATACAAATACTCCCAGCTGTGTATTTGTTCTTGTTGAAGCCTTTAAAGACTGAAAGAATAACTCTATGGATATGTACACAGACACAGGTACACACTTGTAAACACATCAACAAAAAGAGGTGTTCAGTTTTTAGCACGACTGCAAAACAAAACATCACTGTGATTTCTTTTTCTTTTTTTTCTGGGCTGCAAATGATAAACATGATTTCAAAAATAGCAACAGCAATGTTGATTATTTTGAGCAGGTATTACCATGCAGAATGCAATAAAACAAGCTGTGCTGTGCAGAACTCAGCACTCACTGCTGCTTCACTGGCTTTCCAATTTATTTACCTCCTGCAAGACGCATTTATGGAGGAATAAATGCGAGGCCAATGACATTTTCCATATTGAACGGCCTTTCACTGCATCATTGTCGTTTATGGGCCTGAGAAAGTGAACAACTTCATGAAAATGTGATGGTAAGAAATGATTTAAATCACATGCAGATAACCTTGGTCTCTTGGTGCTTTTCCCTCAGGTGCTACCAAGATTGTTCTTCCTCCTATATCATAAAACAAGAATAAACAAGTCTTATTTTTTATTCCAGCCCCAGCACATCATCTGGAGCAAAGCTCATTGAAATGCCACTTGAAATTGAATGTGATGGCAAACTAAATAAGGCTTTTTAAATCAACACTGGTTATCCTTTACACTTTAATTCCTGATGTGGTTTGCTGTAGAAAAGTGGGTTCGGGGCTTTGAGTCACCTTGCCGCCGATACGGTGGATGGCGAGCCACACAAAGCTGTAGTCTGGGAGGCTAATTCCATTTCAGAGCCACAATAGGATTCAAGACAGCACCATTCTTCCTGGAAAATACAGCAAAAGTAGTAAGCCTGTAATGCTGACAGAAGACCTTGGTTTATCATAAAACACAGGCAAGGGCATCACAGAAGAAATGGTATTCAGGACTGTCCTCAAATTTACACATACTGTATATGAGAGTGCTTTATTTGGGTGCTGACCGGCAATAAAGCCTGTCATACTTTAATCAATAGAGCTGTCCCATTGTTTCTTACTAGTACTTGAGTGTAACAATAAGGAAATTAAAACATTTCTGGTCTACACGGGGTCACACGATGATATACAGTGGATAGCATTGTTGCTTCACAGCAAGAAGGTCCTCAGTTCTGATTCTGAGTGCGTTGCTGTGTGGAGTTTGCATGTTCTCATTATGTGCGCACAGATACTCCAGCTGCCTCCCATTGTCTAAAAATATGCAAAATTTGGGATTAGGTTAATTGACCGACGGTGTGAATGTGAGAGTGAATCAGAGATGGGGACTCGAGTCTGAGACTCGGACACAAGTCGCAAATAAGTCGCACAAACAAGACTTCTGACTGCTGTGCCATGTGCGCACAGTCACCGGTATCAAAATATGCATTGGCCATGGCAACTAAGAGCCCCAACACCATAATACAAAGCTATCCAAACATTGTTTTATGCTGAAGAAGAGGTGAAATTTAGTGTGGAGAGACATTCACTAGATCTTTAATTAGAAGAAATAAAGAACATTTTCATGTTTAATTAGGTAAAGAAAGGGATGTTTCCTCTTTTATTTAGAAAAGGGTGGATGTTTATTATTGTCACAGATGCTGACCTCTCGTTGCAGGATCAGGAATGTTTGATTAGTAAGCATCCGTTAAAAACCGAGTGCCGAGTATTAAAGTGTCTTCAGAGGATCATTTAGAAGAGGTAACGTTGGCTGAACATCTGTAAGGAGAGTACAATTACCAAGGGAAAACATCCTTTTCTGAATAAAAGAGGAAACATCACTTTCTTAATTAAACATGAAAATGTTCTTTCTTTCTTCTAATTAAAAATCTAGTTGGCAATCTCAGGTGTCTGAACGTCTCTCCACACTTCATTTCTTTTCAGCTCCACACCGGCGTCAGAAGAGGGGTCTGTCACTGACTATTTTGTCAGCACAAAACAAGAAGGCTTGGATAGCTTATCCAAGGTATTATGGTAATGATGCCGAGAATAGAAAGGAAATAGATTTAACTAGAAAAAGAAGGTTGGAGCATGAGCTTTTAAAAAAGTGCAGTCCAGAGGCAGGATCCACTCCATTTGGTCACATTAAAATCTATGGACAAAAATGTATAGTATTTTCTGACTCTAATCTTCACAAAGCTGAACAAAGTATAAGCCAAATATTGACTAATCATAACAAAATAGAATATGCAGGTATGTAAGTGTTATATTGTTCTACAAGTCGAGAGAGATGTATTAAAATCCATCCATTAACTACTTGTTGGTACAAGTTTTAATGATTAATAATATGAATTAATATCTCTTGAAATTTCAGCCACGCTCAGCTGTGAATGTCAAGTGATTAATACTTACCGTGCTATCATTAATGTAATGAAGATGATAATAAGAAGAAAATGAATGGAGACGACGTGTAAATATAATGACTGCGTTTAATCACCGTTTTCCTGTTGTGTAGTTAAACAAGAAGACCTTGTTTTCCACGTTTATGATCATGTTACAAATACATTACTAAATTAGACGTGCCATCGCTGTTTAAAGCTACATTAAAAGCTACATTAAAGCCTTGATAAATGTTGTCAAGTATTAATACGGTTCATTTTAATGCTATATATTTTGGGGGGGTTAAGGAGCGAAAATATGTCGAGAATTATAGGTGCTTTTAGGTGTGTTATTGGCACGTTTGTATTATAGACGCAGAGTAAAAATGAAAACATGTGCATGAAATTAAAATGCTGTTGTTAATGATGAAACTAATTTGCATCCAAAATTAATTTAATGAAAGCAACCTGCTTTAAAAACACATCCTGTTTCATCAGATGGGTTTTTTGCCTCCTGCCACTTCACACATTTTCTGTGTTGCTATGCATCACCAGTGAATATAACGCCACTTTGGTAAAGTTCAAACTATTTGTTTCTTTTATAAAATAAGTGTAATGATTGAGACTGACATAACAGAACATTGTATGTTTGTTTGTTTTAGAAAAGAGGAATAAAAGCATTGCACTGACTTTCCAAAGAATGAATGTTGAGTAACATGAGTGGAACATATAATCTTCTGCTCCTCGTAATTCTTTATAATTGTATACATTTGAAACCGAAGATGTCTCAAGATTCTAAAGTGATATCTTAGAATCAGGTGATATAAAAGTTTAATATATGCCCAAAATGCCTTTACAACCAAAGAGAAATCAATATTTAACAGAACACCAGCTCAGGCCTCAGTGAGTTGAACATAGTTTCCCCTCTGCGTTTGCTGTTCATAGCCAGATATGAAAACTGGTGGGAATGGAGAAACCCTGTTCTTTCACTCTGCTGTAAATTTTCTTTGCTTTTGAGAGAAGGTCATTGGGTTCGTGTTCAAATGCAGAAGAAAACTGTACTGATAATGGTGCTGCTTCCCTCTGCTTTATTGCTGTTTTTCACATCTACCATCTGCAACGGACGCCAAGATCAAATTAGGTGGCCGGCGCAAGAACGTCTGCCACAGATCTTTTTATCTCTGTTTGTTTAAACTGCTCTCTATTCAAGAAAACCCTGAATAAATATGATGATCGGCAGCAAGTATACATAGCCCTGTGTTAGAAAAGTCATGAAAATTTGTTGCGGCAAAATGAATCAGCCTCAGTGACTCACTGACTGTTTCATAGCGCGTCCACATGCAGGACAGATTAACCTGTGACTCTGTAATATCTTGGATGTTAATGTGTGTGTGTGCAAGTCTCTCTACAGGCCTGATCTTACATGTCAAAAGTAAAACCCTGTAATAGCTTTGAGATGGGCCAACACACAGAGACAGTTAGTTTGTGTCCATTAAACCTTTGCATGTTTTTGGATTGTGTGTGTGTGTGTGTGGGGCTCCACACTGAAGGCCCTTGGTCAAACCAGGATTTGAACCGGCAACCTTCTTTCTGTGAATCATCAGTGCTAGCCACTACGCCGCTGTGTGACCCAGCTGTGAAATGTGTCATTTTAAGGGTTTATTATCAAGATACAATGTGTGCGTCGCATTCACTTCAGCATCGTTGCTTGTTCTCAGTCACTACCTGGAAAATCTGCCCCCATGACAGCAACAATGCCAGACGGAGTGGGCAGACGGAGTGGGCAGACCTGGCTTTTCAGGGTAATGGAAATGGCAATGGAAATCTTGAGATAAGTGAATAGATATAAATAATTGAATTTTATCACCCACCCCAAACTCCCAGAGTTGTACTATAAAACAAAAATCCTTGACTTATCTGTATGTTTCTTGTTTGGAAACATACAGATTTGTTTTTGACCTTAAAGTCGTGTTTGTTGTTTGATTATGGATCTTGATTAAATCATCTGGGAATGTAGGTTATGGCCCAAGAAATAAAGGATTCGATTTTGGTGGTGATCCAGATCTGGATTCAGGATTTGTCTTTAATACAAATACAGGATAAGGTTGTGTTGACACTGTGAGAAACTTTGGTTTTTGAGTGTTCACTTTCCATTCTTGTTCCATGATCACGTCGATCACATTTTATTTCGCTGAATGCCAGTTTCATTTTGCACCAGGGTCATTTTCTTTCAGATATCAATGATTGTTCTTGTCCTAAAGGAACGTTCTTTAGACCGTGCACTTAGACCGTTGAAATGTCCTGCATGTGTCAGAAAATAGACTGCAGATCCGTCGAGGATATAGTCAGCCTCTCACTCACTACAGCCTCACTGCAATGCCTCCTGAATAAGCAGTAAAAAGGATGGATGGATGGATGGATGGATGGATGGACGGACGACAGACTGCGACTAGATGTCACCAGGGTTTTTTGACGAAAGTTTAAGTCAGCAGTCCAACCAACAATATTATTATGGAGGCCCACAGAAGCACAGAACTAAAAATAAGTGTGTGCTCGAAAATATATTTATCAAAAATGTGAATATCTCAGCAGAAGCACCTGCAGAAGCTCGACTGTGAGTGGGTGTTTACTCTCACATTTAATTTGTCTTAAATATTTCAGCTGACAGGACCGCGCCTCATGAAAAACGAGTCAAACTTACAGCAACCGGGGTAAACGGTGATGTTTATTGACTTATTTGTTTGGTTCCCGAACAGGAACGTGATCAAAGACATCAGGCCCATTGAGCCTGGGGGGGTCATACTGTAATAGTGCACCGACTTCTCTGTTGTTTTCTTAACAGCAGGATTTATTCTAACGTCTGCACATGGAGAAGAAAGTGACGGGACTCGTTATTGTATATCACATAATGGTAATTGTGTCTTTCGAGCTACATGGAATACAGGGTGGAGCTGTTCAAAGTCCTGAATGAAGGCGGGACTGGAACTACCCCAGAAACTGCATAATCAGCATCTCTGTGTGAACACAGTATATTCATCAAACTCCCCTATAGAGTTGCTTTTATACATTGTAATGAGCTTTTATTCATTCCCTTGGTCTCTTACATTGTTTTCTTTCGCCATTTCCCGCTATGCTTACTTTGCTCTTTGCTCATATTATTATTATTTATTGGGCTCGTTTTCTTCCCGGTAAAGCAGTTTGTAACTGTCCTGTGAAAAGTGCTAGCTAAATAAAAATGATAAATAGGCTCAATTGTTGAGGAGTCTGAGAGCAGTGGGGATGGAATTGGATCAGGCTGAACTTTGCCTTTTTACTTCAAGTGAAATGACAGCACATTGGTTTTCAGCTTTAGCTCCTCTGAGCTGGCAGCAGCTGTCACTGACAGACAGCACAGCCCACTGTTGAATGTATAATCAAGCCGCTTTTGGTTCAGTAAGTTATATTCACATGTATGAGTGTTGTTTTTTTGTGCCTGGATATTTTGTCCATCTTGCTCAGAATTATTATTTTCTCTCCTTAAATTGCTGATTTGTCTAAATCCTGCATCACACCACAAATGACATGCTGTAAAATCCGAGTTATATGAAACGGACTAAAAGAGGCTGGTGAAATTCTGAAAGTGTGCGTCGTTATCTTGAGCTGAAATTCCCGACACTGACAGAGTTCAATGTGAGTGGAATTCAAATGCTCTAATATTTCGTCTGTAACCGAGTAACATCACGACTGAAGAGTAAAGTGTGTCAATGTTTGCTTGAAAGCGTGCGTGTGTGTGTGTGTAATTGTGCGTATTGTGCGTCTGTCGAAACAGGTTTCTATGCAAATTGGAAATCTCAGACTATCTCAAAATAACGTGCCTCGTCTCTCACTCCTGCTGTGTTTCTCTTGAAGTTCATGATGTTGACAGCGACTCTGGCAGCAGCAGCAGCAGAAGCAGCAGCAGCAGCAGTAGCAGCCGCCTCTCACAATGGCCTTTCATAGTTTGCTGCTGGATGTGTCTAAAGTTTTCTCTTTTGTCGACTTGGCAATTTCTCAGCACTGCCATATACAGTGACAAGCAACCGTAAACACGCAAATAAAAACAAGTTGACTTTTCTGGTTTGACTTTCAGTGGAGTGAAGAGAAGAAGAAGAAGAAAAAGACATGGGCATGAAAAGAGGGCGAGATAACGAGGGAATGTGAGAAAGCAAGTGCAAACGCAGAGGTGCCAGCAGTTCTTCTCTGCCACACTGGATTCTCCTTCACCAGAAAGATGAAGCTCTGTAAATTGCATCTTCTTCTCTTCAGTCATATTCATTCTTATTTAATACGAGCTATTGTTTGTTAATCATGAATGCATGTAAAAGTGTTAGACATGTCACATACTGTATGAGGATACATGAGGTTGCATCAGTTACAGCAAAATGTCAACTTTCAGTGAGCTAAGAATAAGAAGACATAATGACGCATTATTAACGCAGATTGTTTATGTTTTATCTTGAGGAAACTAAATGTTTTTAACCATCTAATCGAGCAGAACCACAGACGCCTACGTCACTTATGCGGGCATGTTGGGTTATTCCTGTTAGCATGCTCTGGGGCAAAACTGGCACCTTATTAAGGTATTGAAATTTGAAGAAATTAACATAAAAAACAACGTGATTTATTTTGCTGCAAACAAATTAGACTTTACACACTTAGCCTCTGGAGGAACATGGACAGTAAGTAAGCAAGTCAAGTTTATTTATATAAAAAAAATAACATTAAAACTATAGTTGTCACATCTTCAAGAGTTGATTGTGATTAATAGCATTTTTATTATGTTTACAAATATATTACTTTGCCATTCATAACAGTTAAGTCCATATTAACAATGTAAAGCAACTCTTAGTGCTGAATCTTGATGAGTGAGTTACTTTATGAACTTGACTGATAATTTCAAATCAAAAGAAGTAAAATAAACCAGATGAAACCCAATGTCTTCTTCACAAATGTAATGTTTTCCAGTTTAGTTGCCTTCGGTTTCCTACAGGCTGAGTATTAGAGTTGGGGACACGAACAGACCAGGTTGCAGCATTAACTTATGCAAACAGTTCTATTATATTATATAAGCAGAGTGATTGTGTGACAGAGAAGCGGCAGACTTACCTCTGCTCTCTCAGCAGACCTGCAGCTTCCTTTATCTTTTTATTTCATTTGCTGACTAAATGATTGATCTGCAGCCTTTTTACCGCAGCTGTGTCGTCTTTGTAGGTTTTTTTTAGATCATTTAATCACAACAATCTGTTTCTGAGTGAGTAACTCCAACACAGAGGAGTTTGGAGATATAGTGTGGGGTTTGTACATGAATAACTTTAAAAGTTAAAACGAAAGAGTTTAAACGTATGTGAAAAGAGCATAAGACCAGCATGACGTGGAATCTTTTACTATTTCTGGTAGGATTGAAGGCAACAATTACTATATATGCTTTCTCCAACACAGCTTTGGTAAACTATACTTTATTCATCTTTTATACATTTTGGATGCGCGATAATTAAATACAAAGCACAGATAAATTGGTAAAAAAGTCAACTAAAAGGTAACAAGGTAACTTCCAGATATGGCATTTTATTCTTCAGCTGTGCCCCACTTACATTCTAAACCTCACTACTTTTCCAGTATCTTGTTTTGGTGTGAAACGTGAACATCAGCACCAGACCATAAAACATTCAATTCCCTGTAGCATCTCTTGGGATCGATATGAGCTTTACGTTGCAGAGGCAGGTGTGCACTGTGACCTTCTGACATTCAGCTGTTTGCTCCGAGTTCAGGGTGATGTGCAGAGGAGGCACATTTGTTGAAGCTGCTTTGATGGTGGACAGATCTGAGTGCATGGCATTAAAGTAGAAATACCAGCCAGATATTTTTTCAATTCCTGACTTACTTGTCAGAGTTAGGATATACAGTATTGTAATGATCTTTTCAGCATGTATTCAAATGCTCACGTGTGTTTATCCGGCATTGTTTTTGCACTAATGTTACAAGTAGATGGAAACCCAGGGTTCTGGTTCTGGGGTAGGAGTGAGAGCAGGGTCTACTTTTGTGTTCTCAGCCAACAGTGACTGTAATCATTTATCCAACGCTGTAGCACTGAGGTTATTATTACAGTATTTTAGTTTGACGTATCTTAAATTGAAATTGATCTGTTAGAAAAACAAAGACATGCTAACAAGCTACTGCAGTTTAAGGGATAGTTCAGGTTATTTAAAGTGCGGTTGTTTCAGGTATTATTATCGTGCAAACACTAAACAAGGGCTTGAATATATAGAACAGCCACGTATAGTGTTGGGTAGATGTTGAGATATTTCACTTAAAGTTAAAAGTAACCTTATAAATCCTGTGGGTTTCCCAATTCGCTGCATTTTATCCATGCTCTATAGAACCAGGAGCAGTGGGCAGCCACTGCCTGGGGACAAACTCCAAATTAAATGTCATTGCCGTGGTCGGGGGCGCTGACAGGAGCATAACGTGACCATCATCACCTTCAAAACACATACGGATGACACCCACCGGGAGAAGATGCAATCTCAACACCTGGAACACCGTTCACCACTTGGCCAAAGAAAACTGAGCCGTTCAAAGTCACTGAGATTGAAGATTTGAGCACCGTGGATATTTTTGTTCCAGACATCACAGCAGTTGAGCCATCATTTGTCTAAAAAGCACTAAAACTGTCCACCTGCTGATGAAATAAATGCTTCAAGTAATTCCAAAATATACAGATAGTTAATGAGCGAGCTGCTCATTTAAGTGTTTTCAGTTTCTACACTGGAAATAAGCTGGAAGAATTTATCTCCGCATGAAGAATTGATCATTTAAACAGGTTAGATGTACCATCTTTCTGTTGAAATAAAGTACCAGCAGTGTTATTTCACTTGATGGAGGATGTAAATATAAACGTTGAACATCTATTTTCTAAAAGCAATATGAGTGGAATTACTTCAAGCGCAAAATGTTGATTACAGCACAGGCTGGAAGGTGAGGCTGAACTGAGAATCCACAAGAGAATGTCGACTTCTGTATGTGAAACACACAACACACAACCTTGGACACATTCTGAATGTTTAAAGACATATTTAAGCAAGACTAGAACTCATTCCCCTTTCCACTAAAACTCATCATGTCCTTCCTTGGGTTAGCAGCGATATGATTGGCCTGTCTGACACATCCCAAGTGTCTGTAGATGTAGTTTGTGTGAGAGTGAAGAGGAAAGAATCTACAGTGTAAAGGGAGAAAAAAAATAAATACATTGGACAGCAACATGTATGCTTGTCTGAGCAGCTTAGTGATGTGCCAGAGGAGGAAGCTCAAACAAGATAATTGGATTTCATTTCGGTCTGCAGGGGGAAAAAAGAATGCTTGCTTTCTCCTTAGAGGTCTGCGACAGGTGCCATAAAGGTCGAGAAATGACTGAGGCCTGCTAAGAATTCAAATGCTGCCTGCACACACACTACACACAGCCTAGCAGGAGAAATAGGAAACACCTTATTACCACATTAAAATAATGCCCTTTTCCACATTGAATGGTTTTTTTGGTTTGCTTTTTTAATGACACTGCTGGAAGTATTATGTTGGTCCCGTTTTTGTGAACTCAAGAATGCCTTGAGGGAAAGCTTGTACTTCAGTGCAAAAGTGTTGAACTGATTCGATAATTTGGAGGTCAAATGTTAAAGATCAAGGTTGCCGTCACCTCAACAATCACAAAATGGCTCTAGATGTTTCAGACATAGAGCTATTCCATCGATTTTTTTAACCCCTAAACACCGAACATATCGTGGACGATTTGTTCATCAGACGTTTGCGCAAGGGCACTCCGCATTTCTGTAATAACACAGCAGTTTGTGCTATCAGAAAAAATTCCAGCGGTTTCTGAAAGCTGAGAAGTTACACTTCAAAGCGAATATGTGATTATTACGGTTATTCCGCTCGTGGTGTTTCAGGAAGCTGGAGAATCAGCGTCTTTTGTCGCCAGAGAGTTTCAAACTGTTCCAATTTCAAATTTAACACACAAAATCTGTTGTTCATCTACAACTGCCTGCAGTGTTTTTCTAAATAGGTGCAGTGTTTTCACTTTTTTAACATGCAGTAAATAGCAAATAACTGCCAGATATTGGAAGTTATTCTGGAAAGATGGCAAAAGCATTTAGTTACATTATCTGGTCCTTATATGGTTAAAATAAGCAAAAAGGGCCAGGTGGACATTTTCAGCTTCTCCCTTGTGTCCTCTTCTGTTACATCAAGGCTTACAAAGTTACATCACAGTGTCATATCGATGACGTCATTACTCCTTTGATCTTGCAACTGCAAAGGACTTTCTGTAAGTGTATACATTAACAAATATGTAAAAGCACGAGAAGCGCAAAAGGATTCTGACGCACACGAGGAACGAAAGAGGCAGGAGAGCGCAAAACACCAAACAAAAAGTATCACAGTCGCTGTTATTATCACAGTAGGCCACAATGAATCCGCCCGACGAATCCATGAGTCTCCTGAGGTATGACATGCCAATTATGGTCAGCACAGACCACGCAGATTTAGCACAGGTTTGCTATCCTAGTGGGAGCGCTGACCCGCAGCCTTCGACGTCTCGGCGTTTTCCGTCACCTACTAAAGGTAAGGCAGAAACCAGCAGTCAGCAGAAAGCTGAGGAAATCCTGAACACCATGTTTCCACCCAAGAAATGGTTCAAGGACGACAAATTATGGGTGCAGCAGGTGTCCCATACACCTTGTAGAAGACTAGATGTGGTGGACCTGGAGGAAATCTTTGCCCAAAGGCTTACGGAACAGCAGGCCAGAAAAAGAGGCATCTGCCCTATTCGGATGGAGATCTACTCCCAGTGCTTTGACGAGCTACTTAGACAGGTGACTCTTGACTGTCCTGAGAGGGGACAACTCCTGGCACGTGTCAGAGAGGAGATTAACATGACAGTCGCTGCCTATCAAACCCTGTTTGAAAACAGCATCATTTACGGCATCAGGAAAGCACGCGAGGCTGAGCAGTGTGCCACTGACCAAAAGAAAAATATTACTGCAATGGAGGCCGAGATTCGCGACCTGAAGACGCAACTGAGCGAACAGAAAACCAAATATGAAGCGTATGAAAAGGTTGAGAATCAAAAACAGCAGCAGATGGAAAAGCCTTATCGAGCAAAGATAGAGTTCCTGAAGAGAATCCAACAGCAAATCATTGACCAGAGAGATGAAATAGAGAAGCCGTTTCCAATTGAAGAAATGCAGTTCATAGTCAACGGTGAGGAAAAAGCCTGAAAGGCTCACAGTAATGGATGATTAAATCCAGAAGGAGGCAGTAATGCAACATCACAGGCGCTAACGGCCATAAAACAAAGAGGAAGCGGGACTTTTTTTTCTCTTATTGCTATATTCTGTTATCAGAAAAGGACAATCTCCACAGAGAAATTTACAAAATCTCACTACATCGTTACACAATTCAGTGTAACGGCTGTAACGTTGTCTATTGTACATGAGCAGTGGTGAATGTCATGTACTTTCAAAGATGTAGTTTCACTCTTGGAGGATATAAATGACAACAGTTGGGAAAAAAGTAACAAAAATATTCTTTATTGCCAATAAAGAATATGTTTTGTTATTATTGTTACTCTTTTTTTCGAAGCCACTCTTCAATTGCAACAAATAAAATAGTTCAGCTATGACTACATTCATATTTCTCTGTGACCAGCCATGGAAAAACCAGCAACAAGTGGGCCGATGGACATTTTGAGTTATTTACAGAGTATTAATATGTCATTGTCATGTCTAACACATGTAAATTTGAAAATATTTGTAGAAGATGTGGCCATTTGAATGTAGGCACTCCTCAAACTGCTTTAGGGAATATTTTAGCCTCAAAGATTTACACCTTCTGGGAGCCAAGAGACAGAATCATCACATTTACATAGTTGTTCAGATTAATAGCAGATGCTCACATGCTCCTGTTACAGCAAGGGTGTCCAAACTTTTTTTTTTTAAACTAGGGCCAGATTTGATAATGCGAAGATGTCTGGGGGCCAATGGTCACATCAAAGCTTTATTTATTTATTTATTTTTTTTTTTTTTATTTGACAGGAAGCCACTCTTCACTTCACTTGTAACAATTGTACATATTTCTCTATATATCGATATATCAAAAACCAGTTGTCAACTTAGAAATGTACCAATAAACAACCTCAGTTAACAAAAGTTTTATCCACTCTTCATTTAATTGTTAACATTAACTTGCTCTCTGTTCTCGTTGGTGTCGGAAAAAACAACAACTGCCGAGCCAGAAAAAACACACAAAGGAACTATGACAGTGACTAATGCACACCCTGCTGGTGAAAATAAGGAACTACAGCAAAATACGAACTCGTTCAGACTATATAGCTCGACATTGTTAAACTCCTGTTGTACTGTGTGTGTAACTAAAGGGCGTTGCATCAAGTTTTCACAAAATCATGCTACTTATGTAACTGCAACAAAACAACACTCCCCGTCTGCTTCACTCATCTATAGATCTGGGTGCAACTTTAAAGAGAAATGATTCACAATTACCCCCTTGACAATAACTAGTCTCTACCTCACCAACTGAAGGGGCAATTGTTGTATTGTTTTGTCATTGTGTTGCCTTTTGTACAACAAAGAGTTAAAATTAAACATTGTATTAGTTCATGTTTAATGGGCGATGACAAAAGAAGAATGATGCAAATAATTCAACCCTAACCTAATAATCAGTGAAATAAATCTACTGAGGACGTCTGTATTTAAAACTCTTCACGTTTTAGTTAAGTTAGATTTCCATCTTCAGACACGTTCACTTCCACCGTCAGTATGTCATCAATCTTTTTTTTTTAAATAAACAAATGGAAAAACTCACACTATCTTCTTCAGACTATTCCGGTGCACAGCTGAAGAAAAATGGCTAGGTAGAGTTATAGGACATAAAGTGGTTGTCTGGGGACACACGTTTTTACAGTCTATTAATCTATGAATAATTAAAGGCTCTTGGAACACCCAGGGGAGATTACAGCACTTTGTCTTTCAATAGAGTAACTTGTTTAGTGGCATCCAGTGCACAGTGAAGTCTCTATTATCACGAGAATTAACATCTGCATCCAATTTTACAAACAAAATAGGTCAGAAAAGAGGGTACAGTGCTCCTGATATTGCTATAGCTTAGCGAGAGGTGCAAAATAATTAGACCTCCAAATTCATTTTACTCTAAAGTTGCAGAAGATATGCGCTGTCATCATGTTTACATAAACACAGTTTGCTATAATTTGTCACAATCATATCGTGGCAGTTTTCGACCGTTTCAGTTTTCCGAGCAGTGAAAGAGTGTTCAAACAACAGCTGTTAAAAGCTGGCTTGCAGGACTGGTGACAGTAAACAAGTGCTTTTGTGTGCACATGATAAACAAATCATTTCCAGTCTGTTTCTATTCAACTATATTAATGCACATTTTGGAAAATGTGGAAAAGAGAAATTGGATGGAAACAAGCAATGATTGCATTTACTCTTAAAATGTATGTGTGTCACAGAGGGGAGTTAATGGATCTGCAAACAAAATGGAATTAGATCTGGTTGAAATGTCTTTCACAGTAATAATGATGCCATGGCACGGGAAACTTTAGGATTTTATCGATACTTATGTCACAGTTTGCAAAAAAATTAGGACCCAAATGCAGGATTACCAAAATAAAAAGTAATGAAACAATATAACAAACAATCCAAAGCAGGAGGGGATGGATTCAACTCAAAGTGAACAATACCTTTGAGTAGCTGAAACCCAAGGAGCAGGAACACAGACCAGAACTCATATAGGATGAATTGAACAGGTACACAGTGCACAGAAACAACACACCAATAACTGGAATGAACCAACAAAGACAGCAGGGAGTGCAGACACAACAGGGAGGCAGGCATCATCAAACACAGGTGAAACTAATATGACACAGGTGAATCATATTAGGGTGGGGCAGACAATCAGGAGGGTAGCCAGGACAGGAAGTAAGACCTAACACAGGTGCACACATAAAGCGGGGCAAACCAAGAAACAACCAGAAACAAAGAACTGTACACCCAAGGAAAATAACTAACAAAAGCACTACAACTAAGTCTTCAAGTGTCTTAAGTTATTGGATTAAACTGAATGAATGTAGGATCCATACAAAACTGCAACCACAAGTTGTCTGAAACAGCTGGGAGTCACCACGATGGTGCTCAACTTTACAGATACTTGTGTAAAAATGACTCTGGTAAAAGTAGGACTACTGATTCAACTCCTTTACTTCAGTAAAAGTAAGAACGTACAGGCTTTGAAATGTACATATGTACAAAAGTAAAGAGTAAAATCAGTTTTACTGTCAGTGATAGACAATACCTATAGTTGTCCTTCTTTTTTTTAGCAACCTACAAAGTGCTGGTAAAGAGAAACTTACCAGAGGTCCTACATGCATGAGCTTGTGGGTTAAAGTTGGCACAAGACACAACACATTCGCCATGAATGTCTTGCTTCTCTGAACCTGATGCAGAGGGTGAAAAGGTAACAAGCCAGTTTTGACAAGTTAGGAGTAAAAAAGTACAGAAACATGAAAAGTAAGAAAAAAGTAAATCTACTTAAGCACAGTAACAAAGTACTTGTTCTTCGCTACTTCCCACCACTGATTTTCTTTCTCGTGTTCAGTTATCAAGACAAATACAACTTTTTATAAAGTATATAGTGTTTTATTAACCATTATGTTTTCACTTTGTTGTGACTGTGTTGGATAGAGGGGGGAGGTGTTGCATATCTTAAAAAGACTCACTGGGGACCAAGTGTGCACACCTCCAGAATCCCAGTTATCCATTAGTGTGTGTGTGATGATGGCTGGTTATGCAGGAGCACATGGGGGTCGGACATTTGATTTGTTTTCCAGACAGGCAAGTTCAACATATGTTCTATCTTTGTGCTTGTTACTGTATTTCCTCTAGCATTCTGCATTACTCTACCCCCTAATGTTAACTAATTTGATTGCTGATTGCAGTGACGTTTGAGGGGCGGATTTATTATTGTCTACTGATACAATAAGTTTGATTACAACCGCTTATGTGCTTTTTAATAAATGACTCATTCAACTTTCAACATATTGGGGAAAACGCAACAGAGGAAACAACTAGCTGAACTATTCCTTTAAATTTGAACATCATAGGTGCGCTTTCAACGACAGGGAAATCATTTGGCAAAGGTTTTGAAGACGAATGCTTGATTCACACACACACACACATCAAACATTGCACCCTTTGGAACGCTGCTAAATAACAAACTCCTCACAGCAAAAATGAGCAGTCTTGACATGATTTTCATTTCTGCTGAAGTAAATGAAGATTTAGCTCCTCAGATTGCAGTACTTTATCTGTAAATAGTACACACAATCATTTAAAAAAAGACCTGGTTTTATAGTTTCTTACAGATTTCAGAAGTAGGAGTGAATGTGAGGTGAGTAGCCATAGCAGATGGTGAGCAGTAATATTATAAATGAGCATCAAATCTGGCTGCATTCAGAAATATAATATCACACTTATTAGTTAAATCTACAAACTGTTTTTGTACAGTTACATTTTGAGTGTCTTTTACAGTTTGAAAAGACACTCCTGGAGGTTGTGAAGACAATTTAATGTCAGATCTTTCTTTCGTTAAGACTGCTATTATTCTCAAAAAGACTGAACAGAAACCAGTTCCAACAGTCATTCTGATTCCAGCAGTGTTGTGTTGCCTCTCGGTATTGAAGTGAACAGCAGGGATTTCAGCAGCTATTGTGTAAGGCCAGAAGGCTGTTTCCTGCATGGTCATGAGGATATGTGAGCTCTCTTTGGCTCATGTGCCCTTTCTCAGTTTAACAAAACCCACAGAACAAGCAACTGTACAATTTCAACTGGACTATGCAACATCCTGTCAGGAATTGGACCTGGACAGTAAAGGCTCTTGAATACAGTTGTTTTAACTCAATTAACTCAAAAACCTGTTCAGGGATGGTGGCTGCAAAAAGTTTCTGCTGCTTTTCTGCTTTTTTAAATTTTTTAAATTTGTTTAACTATGTTTTTAACCATATTTTATCCGTATCATCCCTGTTAAAAAATAATAATAATAAAAAAAACGTCTATCACATTAAAGGAAAGGACATTTTCTTTAATTCATTATTTACTTTGGAACCAAGTGGCAGTTGATGGTGGCATCACCCATTCAGAACTCACCTTAACCTAAAAAATGGCAACTCGGCCAGCATTTTACTCTAAATGGGAACATCATTTATAAATTTGACATCATGTCCTGTTGAAGAAGACCTACGACTAGTAATTGAGCCCATTAACACCTCAAGAAAATGTTCAACAATGTTATAAATCAAGTGAGAAGTTGGCTCATTTTCCCAGTTAATGCCATATACCCCTTTTGCAACAGCGAAGTCACCCCTGGTGGCGATTTCAGTACGTTGTCCTTAACTGGCAAACCAGAAGTCTATGTCCAATGTTACTATACAGTTTAAGTTTTACAATCAAAGAAAAAATAGAAACCTACTATTTAGACACCCACATTTGTGAGCTCCCATTTTTCAAGCCTTGAGTTCAGCATTGGGCAATACCTGTCACTCACATAGTACTCATGCTCCACTACATGTCATTCTTTTTTGTTTGACTGTAAATTGGATCATATTTTAATATTTGGACAAACTATATTAAGCAGGAACTGAAACCACAAACTCCTTGGGAGAAGGTTAACTGATATTATAAATGAAGTGATATGCTGGGTCACTTGCTTACACAGTACTTATATACTACAAGTACGTATAATATAGACATATTATATACTTGCTTTGTGATGTTTCCGTTCTAATTGCTTATTGTGACAGCAGCGGCTGCCATGGAGATCAGCATGCTAACGCAGGTAGCCAGACTTAGCTGTCAGTGCAGTCGCTAATTACAGTACAAACATACTATATCACATGAAACACGCATAACATAAGGCTGACAACAACAACGTCACGTGATATAGACACAATAGCAAATGTATGTGTTTTTTGGTGTGTGTTTATTTAGGGTGTTACGTTCACACAGCCACGACACAGATTTAATAAAATGAAATATAAAACCAGTATGACCAGTTTTGTGTTCACAAGTTCAAATGACTCGTTTATAAGAATGCTCATTCGGTCTAATTTTTGTCACCATAGCAAAAAATAAAGAAATAAATAAAAACACACAAGAAGCTCACAAATAGACCCCAAAGTCAATTAAGAAACACCAGTGGTGTCTGTGAACATGTGACATAGTTATAATTGCTAGGTGACAACACGGGGAAAACTAGAAGAGAGGAGAGTTGTCAAAATCAAAAGCCTCTCCACGATACCCTTAAAAAAGGTGTGTGTCTGCACTCCTCACGGGAGATGAAAGGGTAAAAAGGTGCGAGTCTTATGAAGATTGAAAGTGTGTCGAATGCTCTGGTGGGGAGGCTTAATTTTAGCCAGGAGTAAAAGAGGAGAGAGGAGTAGTTGTGTAGAGGGGCGGAGCAGCAGTCAAGGCCTGTGCCAGACACTCTGTTCTCACATGGGATGGCTGTAATTATTTTGGACTCCTGGCTGCTGGGTGGCATCAGCATTAATGTGTTTGCGTTTGTGTGTGTGTATATAAACATGTACGCGCATGTGCGTGTGTTTGCGCGCACGCACACACACACACACACACAGGCTTTTTATCAGTGATGACATATCCCTGCCCTCCTACTGTATTTTGCCCTTGAGGTGCCTATTTGCATTAGTGTCTGACACACACACACACACACACACACACACACACACACATACTGTCCACTTCTACTGTAATAAGACCGCCACTGGTGACAGGGTGCAAAGCACAACCACCGTCAGCAGTCACATCACAGAACTACGCACTCTTAACTCCTGACCCTGATGACCTTGTCTGGATCATAGCTATATCATAGCCTTCAGAAATATTCAAAAAGGAATAAAACTCATGCACTTACCACTAAGACCTTGACTGGACTGGAGTGGATGAAGAGGCAGATATTTTTCACATCCACATGATTTAATGACAACTCACTTATAGTATCAGCATGAGAGGATGCCCTAAATGCATGTTTCCATCTTTCGTGACTGTAATAAAAAACGGACTTCTAAAGGTTATTGATACCATTAGCTGGGATGTTGTCTTTTTTTAGTCCCTTGAAATAGAGCTGAAACAAGATTAATATGTGACTGCATGTTTGCTCAATGACTAGTCCACTTACCACAGAGGGACACCGACATGAATCATTCTGGCATACAGAAAAACATTCTGTCACTCCTATGTAACAACTCCATAAATGACTGCTTTGCACTCATTTCAAACTCCCAGCAGGTTTTATTATAGATATTCAGAGCAATTCAGCAAGTTTCCATTCCAAGGTTTTCTTCCTCACAGATTCCTCCCTCTCTAAGAAATGAACAGAATCATTTTGTTAGGGCCACATATTGTGAGGGTAGGGTATTGTCATTGTGGATTGTTGGGACTCTCTTGGGACTATCTCACAAGTCACCTTGACCAAAAACAGTAGCATAAGAAGCTGAAAGTCAAAATTACATAAACCTGTCAAAGAGTTTGATAAATATTATATATGTCATTATTGCCAACTTCTTCTTCTCATTATTATTATTTCAGCATATGTTCCACCAGGGGACACAAGGTTTGTGTAGTGGTTAGCATTTTTGCCGGGCCCTAAAAGTCATGGTGTGGTTGTTGTCTGCATGAAAATGTCTGATGTGATTGATATTTCCATCTCTAACCTGTTTCTTTGTGTAATCCAATCTTGGGTAAAACCAGCCCAACCTACAGTATGACCCAACAGCCTTTACCCAACATTCGGGTATTTAAAATAAATAAATAAATAAATACAGTGCTGTGAACAAGTATTTGCCCCCTTCCTCATGTCTTATTTTCTTGCATGTTTGTCACACTTAAAAGTTTCAGATTATTAAACACATTGAAATATTAGACAAAGATAACCCAAGTAAAGATGTGAAAAAGTAAATGCCCCCCTTGCAAAATCATGAAGTAAAAGCTGAGCGCAGTTTCACTAGTCACACCCAGGCCTAATTACTGCCAGACCTGTTGAATCAAGAGACCACTGAAATAGAACCTGTCGGACAAAGTGAAGTAGGCAAAAAGATCCCAAGAAAGGAAGACATCATGCCACAATCTAAAGAAATTCAGGAACAGATGAGAAAGCCATTTCCTCAGTCAAACATGGTGGTGATAGTGTGATGGTCTGGGGCTGCTCTGCTGCTTCAGGACCTGCACGACTCGCTGTGATTGATGGAACCATGAATTCTGCGCTCTCCCAAAAAATCCTGAAGGAGAATACGTGGCCATCAGTTTGTGACCTCAAGCTGAAGCGCAGTTGGGCTCTGCAGCAGGACAATGATCCAAAACACACCAGCAAGTCCACCTCTGAACGGCTTTAAAAAACAAAATGATGAAAATGAAGACGCTGTGGCATGAACTTAAAAAGGCGGTTCACACTCAGTCACCCTCCAATATGTCTGAATTAATTCAACTCTGCAAAGAAGAGTGGGCCAAAATTCCTCCACAGCACTGTGACAGACTCATTGCCAGTTATCGCAAACACTTAATTGCAGTTGTTGCTTTTTGACATAGGGAAATGCAGGTAGGTTTGGATATTTTTTTCCCCCTTAATGAATAAAATCATCAATTAAAAATGTAATTGGGTTATCTTTGTCTAATATTTAAATTTGTTTGATAATCTGAAACGTTTAAATGCGACAAAAACAAGAAATCAGGAAGGGGGGCAAACACTTTTTCACAGCACTGTATGAAGGCAGATGTGTAAAAAAAAAAAAAAACATGGAGAAAAGAGAAAGAGATTTAAAAAGGAAATGTGCATGTTCCACAGTTCCAATTAGTTAACCTTGGCCAAACTGAAGGACAAACCATCAGCAGGGGCAGGACTGTGCCTGCAGGCACACACGCACACACACACTGCTTTAATTAAATGTACAGATGTCAAAGCTCTGATCACGAAAGCAAATCCCTCTCCTCCCTCCTGTCATTCATCTGTCCATCTATCCATGCACTCCTCCCTCTTTCCCACCCACCGTGAGTCATGAGGACAGCTCAGAGTGATGTGACAGTGAGAGTCAAACTGAAACACATACACCGTACACACACACACACACACACACACACACACACTTGCTCTCTCTCTCCTTCTGTCTGTCTGTCTGTCCAACAGACACAGACACACTATTGATCTGTTCTGTGGCTGATCAGAGAGTAATGAACTTCCTGTAGAACAAACGGCAGCCACTGGAAAGAGAAACCTGCTCCAAATGTCCTGGGCCCATCAAAGATTTTTGACTGATGCTTTGATCTCAGTTTTTATAAATATATATATATATATATTCCACAGTGACTTCCTCATTTTTCAAGAGCTTGTGTTTTTGCAGCGCCGCCATATGCCATTTTGAGGCATTAGCTGTGATGTCATTTCAGAGATCACTGTCTTCACCAAGGACACAAAAGATGAAAGACGTTTTTGAAATGCAGATAAGTGTGTTGGTGTTTAACCAATGTTCTAATTTCTTACACTTCTCTTATTCAAAGTTCGGCTGAGTAGCTGAGTAGCTGAGAAAGATTATGAGAAAATATACTTGTTGTTTCGTTTTATAAACGAACAAAAACAAAACTTAACATGACACCAATGCTGCCTCATTCAGGTCTGACGGTTCTTCTTGACAGAGTCCATTTTCAGATTAAGGATGCAGCAAATAAAATAATCTGACATCATTTCTGTTCACAGAGACCAAACAGAGGCAGCATGACAACAACAGGAACATTAAACGCCTTTCACTTACTGTATAGTGTAAAGTGATGAGGTAACTGCTGTCTAACAAGGACAACAACTATACATGATTGCTGCTCACAACCAGGGCTAATTATTAAGGGATCACAAGAAACGGGGGGGATTGGAAACCACTGAGTGAACCAATCAAGGGGAAATTCAATTCAGTGAACAATCTCGTTATTAGTTTCACAGACAGCAGTGGAAATGTACAGGCTGCAGCAGACCGAGTGCATTTCTTCACTCACCCTGGCTGCACGAGGATCAAGAACCAACTCTAACTGTTAGGTTCGCTCCATGTACAACTTGTCAGGTACTTACATGGATGACCTGATGCTGATGGGCTCCATTACACTCTGTAAGGGAGACCAAATGATCATGAAATAACATGATCGAGACTGACCTTGCTTATCCTCTCTTAACCGGGCAAAGAAGTACTTGTCTTTGTCCTGCTCTTCACTGTCTCCCTGCTCTCCTTTTTTTCCCCAGAGCTGTATTACCATTAAGGTAATGGAGCTGCTGGAGCAAAGTCTGCCTGCGACTTGGATACAGAGAGAGTATGTGTGCCCTAAATGACCCTGGCATCTCTCTTGAATTTAGAACGGAATCCATCAATCTTGGTGTCTGACTGCCCATCCAGTGGTACACACATCACAGTGCCGCGTCTATATCTGTGTGTGTGTGTGTGCCCCTGTGGAGCCTTCTGCTCAAGGGAAGAAATAATGGGATGTAATGGAGATGACGCTTATACACGTTCTTTCCCCCTTTAATTTCCTGTATGTATACTTCATTCTCCCTCTCTTACACTTGCATCACCTTCTCCCCACAGACAGGCCCGTGGTTCATTCTGACCGACAGTCAACACGCCGCAGTTAATACTCCTTCACCTTGGGCAGCAGCCGAGCATAAATCTTACACCTTCTTTTAGGAAACGCTGCTGCAATCAGACAGGTTTTAAAAGCAAGAAACGATTCCAGCATGACTCCACGCGAGGAAGCTGGATCTCATTAGAATCATCAAATGTATTCAGTTTGCCCATCTGCTCTGTCCTCGCGCAAGATAACAAGCGCTTAATCCACTTAGCATTTTGATTTTGTCAGTTAAAAACCCCCAGTAGTCATTTCCAATCTGTCAAGGACCACACACCCCGCCCCTAACAATGTGTGTGCATGGTGTAAAAGTTGAAAAAGTCACTCATTCGCTAATCTCAAATTTCTACTCTCTAGTGATTAAACTAAACTGATACGACACATAGTATAGCACCTAAACCGGCTCATGCACAAGAAGCCCCATCAGTATGACTTCCTTTCATGCACAGTGTTTCATGTTGAACGCTACAGGCTGGCTTAATAGGCGTGGATTTTCCTGTAGGATTTACTGTAAGAGCCCAGTGATAAGAGAGAGAAACAAAACAATAAACTGAGCTGCAGCTCCCAGACGGAGCAATGTGCATGGAGAGCTAAATTATATTATTTAAAACACTGCTTCCCCTTCACATCGCACTGTCAGTTACTCTCAAACATTGCATGTGTGTTACAAAAACAAACATGCTGGAGTCAGTGTCTTTAACTTCTTACGGCCGCAATCTGCTTAAAAGTTTCAGATGTTTTTTTCATGCTTTGTATACGAGACAACGGAACAGGAATGGACATCACGAAAGGCGGTTCTTTTGCAGTAGATCAGATGTGGTTTCGAACTGTGCGATGTTTATGCAACACACTCACAGACAGACAACAGTGTAGAACCCACGTCATTGTTTTTAAAATCTACTCAGTGCAGTGCATCTTAAATGACTTCTCTACGTGTTGCTTTTCAAACCACAATGCGACTCTGCACTACAAGTCCATTAAAAGCAGTGGCGTGACAACATGGACAGACAGGGGCCAACGATAATCATCTCAGAGTGCTTATCAAACACCATTAGACACCCTGTATGTCCTTTTTATATGATCTGTGAATGGACTTCACGGAGAACGATGTCCACTTTGTCCTTCGTCTAATGGCGCTGTGAGTTGATAGCGTCGCCGCTACATACGCCATAATGTTCCTGATGCATCATATTTGCAGGCAGCAGTACATATGCCATGAGGTCAGCGCCATTATTTCACCACAGGCTCATTGCAAAGAAACGACCCATGAACCTTGGCCATTTTGAGAGTAAATTGTATTCAAGCTTGTCAAATCATTCACAGTCTTTACAAACCTTCGGGACAATGGGGTGGAAAAATGGGGGGAAATGGGCAATTTTAACATCCGACAATATTTACATGTCACCACTGTGAGCTGCATGACCCATATTATTCCCAGCCAGGCCTTATTCTTTAAACCCACTGAAAGTTACATCAAACATCGTTTGTTAAGGTTGTTGACTTAAATCATTAGAGCAAGAGTATGGTAGTAATATCATTGGCAGCGGTACAATTGCTATTATGTTTTTGGAAGTCAGCATATACAGTGTGTGTGTGTGTTTACACGGCTGCAATGAGATGGAAAGATAACCGCACGCTGTACTCAGCAGCACAGTTCAGCCCAACAACCCGTCTCTGAAAGCAAATGATATTTTAATACATATTCATGATTCCATTGGTACATCCTTCTCATGACCTCTCTGAATCGCTAACTCATCTGCACACACTCGCACTCGGGCCTGCCGTTCTTCTGCACTGGAGCCAGCAAACTTAAGTCAAATCCAATTGCTCATGTTTGGCTGGTAAAGCATGAGAAGGGATGTAATTGGATGGGTAAGCATTACCAGAGAGAGGTGGAATGGGAGAATGGAGGAGGGGAGAGAAACTGTGAATGTGTTCATAAGTTCATAAGTGCAGGGGCAACTGTGTAATGAGAGAGGAAAGGGAACAAGGCATCACTGGAGAAGAAGTAATGTTAGTCAAATGAAAAGAGCGTATAATGCGCAGAAGATAAGGGAATATTATAATATTATTTCAATGCTGTAAGTTGGATCAAAGCATAATTCACAATTTTTTTTACGTAGAATAAAGTCGACAGCAGGAGAGGAAAACTGCCAGAAAGAATTAGGCGTGATGGAAACATCGTACAGCTAGAGCTAAAGAAGGAAAATATGAAACCACGTCTATGAGTTGATTGTTGAACTGGCTGCCTGTTTTGATTATACGAGGTCAGAGAAAACTAGCAAATGCAGTGGCCCCAGCAGCTCTGTGTGTGTGGGTGAATAATGAAAGCAAGGAAAAGGGCAAGCTCAAACAAACAAGTTGCTCCCACCTTCAAAGTCACTACAGGTTTCATTTATTTTGGAATAAAGGTGCATCAATTCCTCAAGTCTCAAGCTGAGCGTTAAAGCACAAAACAAGCAAATTAAGAAGACCTCTCCTCTATCAATTATATTTCAGAATTACGGCGTCTTTCCAACTGTGTCATGTAACAGTATCAAACAGAGAATGAGTGCATACATAACTAACTGTGACTAACCGTAGCCAATAGGCTCTTACAGTAAATGTCATGTTTTACCACATGATGCAACTTGGATCAGAGGATAATGTCCACTGTGGAAACGCTACAGTGGTGCTATGTACACAAATAATGAAACATTTAAGATAAGTAAAACTGTTGTGACGAGCATCAGCATCAGCATCAGCATCAGCATCACTCTTTGGGCTCAGGAGCCGAGTGCAAATGTGACTTGTCTGTGTTGATTTGGAGAAACAGAAAACTCTGTCTGGTAGTGTCACAGCCACTCGACGGTGTCTGTCACCTCTCGTGTTCTGCTCTCAGCTGCTCTTCATGGGTTTGCTTGTGAGTTACTAACTACAGTATACAGTATATACAGGTACGTCACTCCTCTCATTACCAATCAGGGCTCCTCACAATCAAGTATTTAAAAGGTATTTGTAGTAACAACCTGTGCAAAAAAGGATAAGGTCAAACTTTTTTTCTTTTTTTTTTTAGATACTGTCCCATAGTTTTGAGTATCCAACATTTTTAAAACATAAATAACACACATATTGCCACGGAAAATACATGACTTTCAGTATCTTAGCAGATCTTTTTCCCCGTTTCGCAATGTTGTTGTTTTTATATGCCTGTGTCTAAGGGAGGGTTTTATTCCTGCTGAGGATAACAACAGGCAAAGTTAATGCAATATGCTGCAGCTCCTGTAAGTTGATATTATTTGTCAGGTATAATTATCTCCACTGGAAAGTTGAAGGCAGAGAAACAGCCCTCCAAGTGAATTTTAAATAAGCAGCATGTTGCCTCACTGCACATCTTAAAAACGCAAATACGTACTTGACTAAATTCGTTTTTAGTGGGGGAAAAAAAAAATTCAGTGACATGAATTGATTAGATAAGGCACAAAATTAGCAAGAGACAGCAACAAACAACCCTGACTGTTGCTGGCTATCAATACTTGTTGCTAAGCTGTTAGTGTTGGTTTGGTGTGCTCCTTGGAATAAATGTCTCATAGAGCACTTGCCCTTTCTGCAAATAAAATCTGTTCCCTCAGGTTTCACGGGGGGGTTTCTTGTTTTGCACTTACAAGAGAGCTGAATGCACATGCTGTATATTTAGATATCCCATGTAGTGATGGTATACACGAAAGAGATGACTATCTCACAAGCACAGATGCTATGAAAAACCTATTGTGAGGATTGCATGCGGATTTAAACTCAAAACTGACAACAGTAAGGATTTTTAGGGGCCCTCTCCCATCAAATTTATGCTCATCCCTGACTAAGATCTAACAGTTAACACAACTCAGGGAGACATCCTTGACACACTACTCAGTCCCTGCTGTTTTGGATTGACGACGTCGCACGGAAACTGGGGAGAAAGCTAATACTTGCCACTCAACCAGGCAGAAAAGCAGGAGACTATAGTGATAGAGGTAATGCTGCACAGACCGAGACGGAAGGAGGACGGGGCTTCCTGTAATAACAGAATACAAATGCTGCGTGGATCGTGCTTCCATTAAAGGTCCTATTGGTGAGTGGTGAGTGTGCAGATTGTTAGAATCAGAACCCTCTGCTCACCTCTATTTTCCCAAGTGTTCCAGGGAAAGGTGTCTCTTTCAAAAGGTCAAATCTGCCCACAGTATATATACTGTATTAACCCTTCTGCATGTGTACTTTTCATTACTATAACTCCTACACTGTTTGTGATATCTGTCCAGGGTGTGACCCCGCCTTTCACCCTATGTCAGCTGAGATTGGCACAGCACCAGCAGTAGAAGATGGATGGATAGCGGGAAGCAGAGAAATAGAGCTTTGCGCCCATATACTTGTCATTACGGTTACGACCTTCCAATCGCAGACAAGATTCACCAGCAGCATGTTACACGTTTGTGACGTCAGCTTCTCAGTACTGTAATTCCTAAACGGCTGAATAACTGCCAGATATTGAAAGTGAAAGTTATCTTGGAAAAAGGGGCAGAAAAATCACTCATTTTCAACATTTTATGACAATTCTACAGCCATAAAATCTAAATAAATCCAGGCGGCCCGATTATCATAATGGTCATAAGAGAGTTAAAGACTATTTTAAGGACACAAAACCAACACAATTATACTAACATACAGTTAATATTTGGTTAATCTATTCAAATGCTGCCAATAGACGATTCTACATGTTACACACTGGAGCTTTAAAGGAACATTTTAGACCGTACCATGACATGGTTAAATAGCCAATGACCAAACGAAAGGATTTGTCAAAACAAAATCACGCACATGATACTTGGGTGGGGTAAACAGGAAAATGTCAGTCGGCTCACGCAGGTGAATCTCTGCTGGTTTGGCTGATGACATTTGTAGAGCATTTGTGTTCCCAGGCGTAGAAACCTTTTAAATATGATTTCTTAAACCATAAAAGCTAAAGGTTGCTCTCTGCGCGCCTGCTTGTTTATATATCCTCTTCATTTTCTAATCTCGGCTCAATTTATTTTTTACCACGTTTCTCTCCCACATCTACTTAGAAGCGGAGAGGAGAATCTCTGAGGGAATTTAGAGTGCCAAACAAACACTATCACGAACACACTGGTTGCACTGTTCATGTCCAGTCCACGTCAAAGCATCAGTCTAGTTCTCCGCCAACAGAGCGTAGCTCAGATTATTCAGCCGATGTCTTAAAACATGATCAGACACAGAGAGGGGGGATGATTCATAAAAACAGACAGAAACAATAAAGAATGAGCGATACATCATGCATGATCATGATATATTTAAAAAACAACAACAACAACAAAGCAGTAAATACATGAATGTTTTTTGCGATCTCCGGCAGCAGACAGCATCGTGGGTTACTTTGCTCAGAAATAAATCTCAATACCCCCATGCCTTTTCAAGGATTTGGGGGATATCTGTGGGAGAGATAACATGCTCAAAAACTGCGTTTCCCCCAAGAGAACGCACTGCATCCAAGGGAAGAGGACAGGAGAAGGAAAAGATAAGAGGACCCACTCGACAAACAGGCTCAGGTATTGTGAGAGAAGTAACAGCTAACGCACTAAGTGAATATGTGTTGGGAGAAGGACAGCAGTGATCCTAACTCGTATCTATGGAAAATGATGCTGTATTTCTGGCTCAAGAAGGACATCTAGTGGTGATCAAGTGACTAGCAGTACACTATATAGTGGTTTAAAATCCCAGCACACACTTAACACATTATAAATGTTAGAAAATAGTGGCTGTGAACATGTGAAGGTAATTAAAAGATGTGGAGTAAACAATTATGGAATATAAACAGTTTCTCTCCAGTCTTCTACTCAAAATTTTTTTTTTTTTTTTTAACGTGTCTAAAAAATATGTCCCGATGACACACCAGAGCCATAGTTAACATTACTCCTCCTCAACGGCTGTAATGGTATAAACACACCATTTTACTCAGAATATATGAACCCAAAAAAGTAGCATATTCACTATTCAACTGGCAGCGCACACGCTGACGACGGGTCATGTTTCATATCTCATTAGCATTCTGTACACACACACACACACACACACACAGGTAAGGTACATATTTGGCTAAGAAAGAATGTTACATTTATAGCGGCAAGAGAGAGAGAGAGAGAGAGAGAGTGCGGATTTGCTCAGCACCCTCCGAGAGCAGCAAGGCACCGTCCGCCTCACCTTTTTGCCCTTTCACTGCGGATTTATGTCCGACCACAGCGATCAACAAGACCGAATACACACATTCATTAAAGATGATGGCTAGACTGAGGAAAGTCCCGGTGCATAATGAATGTGGTGTCTGTAAATATTATATTGGCCACACACAGAGAGACAGCAACAGACACGCATGCATCAACCCTGTGTGTGAGGGACAGCACAGGCCGAGGTGAGGCTTCCACACCTCGTATTTGTCCCCTGTATTTGAACAAGAAATACCCAATTTCGGGGATTTCGAGAATCAACATGATCAAAATTATTGGAATCTAAACCTTTCGTTGGAACTATTTATTAGTGTTTGTTCTTTTGATAGTTAATAGAATAGTTTGTTCATTATAGCTTGTTTGTTTACATAATAGTTGATGATACTGCTTTGTTTAAAATGTGTAGTCTTTTATTAATTTATCTTTCGTGCAAACTCGCAAGTATAAAGGCAGGAAGTTGGTAGGAGACTCAAGTGCACCTGGGTGGCGGGCATATGGTTTTTTTTACCAGAGCAGAAGAGATGATGGATTTGTTTGTTTGCTTTGGACTGGACTAAATAAACAATGAAGAGTGCAATAACCCAGCATGGACATTCAGTTTTCTTTTGCCCGAGTACACTACATGCCCAGGGTGTGATGGTAGTCGTTTGATTTAAGTTTATTAAGATTAATTTTGAACATATTTTGTGTTGACAAACGGCCACTACACCTTTAATCCAAATCCCATAAATATTCTTTACCCATTGCACATGACAAAAGCAGCACATCCCTGCTACAACCTGTCATTTAATTGATTTACTCAGAAACACTAAAGGTCTATTAATCTGAATTAACAGCGCTATTAACTGGACCAAATTCTAAAACAAAAAACAAACAATCAAATAATACATTTTCTTCAGGTTTTTTCGACTTCAGCCAAGTCAGCTGGGACTGAAATTACAAAGCCTGTCCCACGCTGCATAATAGATGATTTATAGAAATACGAACCTGCTGCGACAGAGACATATTTGTTGCACAAATCCATAATGCAGAGTGTATAAAATAAATTCTAGCTGAATTCATCAGTCTGCTCAGACTCATTAACTTTTTTGGAAGAGAAATAATGAGTGATATTGCAATCAGACAAAATGAATTAAAAGAGTTAGTTATCAAACTAATTCTGTTCGACTGTTTTTTTTTTTTAATTTCCCAGTAAGCCCACTTGGACAAACCTGGGCTGAAAATGAATTTCATTTTGAATTTTATCTTTTTCTTCTGACACATTTTTCCTATTGAAAGGAGGGAAGTGCACTTGTCCTTGAACAACTTTAACACAAAACCTGATGAGCCTTGAAGCGAGATTAGACAGGCAGAGAGGAGCGAGAAGGATAAATGTGTGGCAGTCAGGGGTTTAGATCAAAGTGGGAACTGTTTACACCAGACACATACCTATACATTTTAATCCTAACAGATGGAAAGACAGTTTGCAGGGGGAAAAAATGTCATGTGTTCTGCCGATATTGCCTCTTTGGCAAGATACTAATCCACAGCTCTCGAGTTGCTCACAGCTAGAAACATAACCGACTCCTTTTTAAATCTACTTGTAATGAAACACTCATAAAAAGGCAGTCGCATTTTTGGTTTCATGTAATTGCAAATGAAATGATTTATCGCGTTATCTACAAACGACGTGAACTACTTTGTACTTTGTACAGTTGTTGCACATCTCTCCTCCACATGGGATTAATTCCTCACAGGTTTAAAATCCCATCTGTCAAAATCAAAACAATCACAGCATCGGTGAACTTTGTCACAAACTGACAAATTATAACGTTGCTATTCAACAGCAAGCTATCCATGGACTGTTCACGAGGGTGCGCTTCACGGGTCGCCCTTCGTAGGTGTGTTATTCTCACATCGCCAGAGGGCAAAAGTCTTTGTTACTTCACTGCGGTGTATAACCAGCTGCATCTGCATGAGCTCGCCTGTGTAACGTGACGCGACAACTGAAACCAGTGTACTATAAGAACTATGGAAGATTCAGACATCGAAACTGCAAATTCTACCACTAGCTACCACTGCCACAGTGTAGCAACTGCACTACACTGTACAAAACCAATAATACAGTTTAGCTCTTAAAAAAAAAAAAAAAGTAGTCTTTTTGAGTCCTCTGAGAGAAGCCATCAACTTTATGAAACAGAACAATTCACTATCTTTTCTTGTTTCTACAGACATAAACTATGTAACTTCACTGTGGTGGAAAAAAGAAAAGATAGAAAAATAAATGTGTCTTCTTTAGAACCTGGCATTATCAATAGAATGTTTTTTCATCAAATAGCTACGTTTCCCAAAAATATCCATCTCTGCTATGTCTCTCTGAGTATCTTAGCCACCACTTTCCTACATTCTGTATCAGGGTTTTGTGGAAACTACCAGGACAAGCTAAACGGCTCTCAAACATTAGTGTAACCTTTAATGGCTTACTTAGCATCTGAAAGTACTTTCGCTAATAAAAAGTATAAATAAAAAGCTTGCGTAAAGGCATCACTACAAAGAGGTTCTGCATGGTCCTCCACTCATTAGGTCTCCTCTCTGTCTGTCGTCTGTTTGCAAAAATGTGGGGGGTTTTCACAAAACTACATTCTTCCTTTGTCTCCCAAAGGAACTGGAACTTTTCCTCTTTCCTTTTTCATTTCCTGGGTGAAAATCAGAATCACTGTCATGCTTTGGTCTCTTCCTCTTCCTCCCCATGCTCCTCTGTGTCGTCGGATTCTCCTCTTCGTCTTCCGAATCGTCAGATGAGCTGCTGTTTATCTGGTCACGCTCACTTTCCTCGGCGCTGGAATCACTTCCCTTTGACTTGTACGCCTTTGATTTGGAGCTCTTTCTTTTTGAACACTTGTCTTTGTTTGGCGCCGTAAGAACCGGGTCACCTGCAGTGGCACTTTTTGGTCTTCCTTTGGGTCTACCTGTGGGCTTCATGCTGATGTTAGGCATTTCGGCCGTCATCTTCTGTAACTCCTCTCCTGTGTCTTGTTCTCTCTCTAGGTTGTCAGACTCCGAGTCTGTGCCTGTGTCGCTTGGCCTTTCATTGATCTCGCCCTCCTTGCGTCCGTGCCCGGAACTGGAGGCGTGATAACGCTGGACATGACTCTTCAAGCTCACATTATGATTAAAGCATTTGTCACAATGCTGACACTTAAAAGGCTTCTCCCCGGTGTGCAGACGCATGTGAGATTTGAGGTTACCTGCCTGGTTGAAGCCGCGCTCGCACACTGGACATTGGTACGGCTTCAGTCCGGTGTGCACAAAAGAATGTCTCTGAAGACGATGCAGATTCTTAAATTTAAACCCACAAACTCCACATTTGATCTCTTTCTCCCCCCCATGTGTTGGCAGATGGACACAGCGCTCTTTACGGGAGGCAAACTTCTCCGGACAGTCGGGACATTTATAGGGACGTTTTTGTTTCTTATGGATCTGCTCATGTTTAAGTTTGTCCACCCTTGTTCTGAACGTAACGTGGCAGTATTTGCAAGGATGTTCGTAGGTTTCACTGTGGATCATGTTGTGACGTCTGAGAGACATTTCATTAACACATCTTTTGCCACAAATACGGCAGGAATACGGCTTACTTTTGTGCTCACACGTGTGAGATTTTAGTGTATTGACAAAACTGCCGCACTCTGTGCAGAGCTCTTTCATTTTGAGGCCACCTTGGGGTTTATCACCTTCTCCCTCTTTCCCTTCATCTTCACTTTCCTCCTCAGAGTCCTTTGTGAGCTTCTTAGCCAGCAAACTTTCCTCAGTTGGATTCCATTCCCCATCTGAACTCATACCTTCTTCGTCTCCTTCATCTTCTTCGTCTACTTCATCTGAGGAATCTTTTTCTTCATCACTCAGAGAAACACTCCCAGAGGAACCTGCACTGCTGGGGAAGTCATCTGTTGGTAGTAACTGTGAACAAAACAATGACAAGTAAGGCAATCAAAAACTTTTTCAGCTCTGTGACAGAGAAGCTATAGTTTTATCAACATTCCTACTGCTTCTGTGTGACTTAAGTCATATGTAAACACATTGTTCCCGATCAGATGTGGTGTTAACAACCCCACCAAGAAAAAAGCAATGGAATTTTATTTTATTTGCTTTTCTTCTTCCCTTGGGCGAGTAAAAACCACCTCTGACCTCTGCCAAATAGTCAGGATTTCACTTTATGATTAAAGTATGAAATTTCATGCAAATGCCACAAGTGGTAGAAAAAGTCCAATAAATATAAATGTATAAAGAAATAACCAACCAACAAATATCCAAGGTACTGGACACAATTTATTACTGGTAATTACTACAAAACACTGGTGGTTTTCATTTCAGCAAAGGAAAGAACAAGGAAATATTGCACTTCTAACATTTTCATCTTGACTGCATCTGTGTTAAGGTGCCACATTACAAAATTGTCACATTCAGTCCATTTGCATTTATTTCTTATACATCTCATCCTTGGTTCAGAGATGTGTAAGCACTAGTTTTTGGTCAAGGTGCTCAAATTGTTGGCTTCCTTTGCCATTGCTGACACAGGAAAACATTGTCAACCATTAAGGGAGCTTCACCAATGCGGTTTGGTCTTGCGGTGCCAATGCACCTGACACCTAAGGAGGTGTGCAAGTTCTGAACCAAGGAACCTGGAACTTGTGAAATAGTTGTCACAAGAGACAACAGACAGCCGAGACTGCTTTATAGTTTTGCAAAGTGTTGTCACCACTTTGGCTCCTAGAGGTAGCGTCTGCTCCTGCTCACTGAGGGCGACATTAAAGATTGTGGATACCCCTTGTTACAGCAACAAGTCGTGGATTATGCCAGATGAATTTGCTCGGCAGAACAATTTAAAGCCCCACTTATCTGGCTTGTTGGCGATATATTGGTGGAGAGTGCCAGTGCAACAGCTAGAATCTCCTTTTTGGCATATCAGCTATCATGTTGGTGCCAGTAGTCCCCAATGGATGGAAAGCTGAAAACACCCATAAAAAGAAGAATGCCCAAGAAATCCTCAATTTCTTTAGGGCTTGTTTTTATTGGGTCCCCCAACTCGTGAGCAAGGTACAAATTTGTATGATGAGCAATGTGTTCAATCACGTCATCAGTGAAGAGCATTTTGAAGTACTGGAAGGGTGTGTGTACAGCCTCAGGAGGCTCAAATTTGCAATCCGGAACCTGGAATTCCTCAATGTCTTCATGCTTCCAGATTCGTCTTGTGCTTTTATAGGGGCCTGAGGGGGAACTTGGAAAATGAGTGTCCCCTTGCTTCTCTAAGTTAACTGTTTCTAGGGTGTGTTTGCCTTTCCTGCCCTTCTTACGAGGCGGTGTGTAGAAGGTCTGCTTGTCGAGGGAGCCTCTTCTTCATCCAGGGATTCAAAAAGAACTGTCACCAGTACCTTCTGCTTGTGTTGGCTGATAATCGGGATCTTCTATTGGGTCGCCATCATTATCATCACCACTCTGGGTTTTGTGGTACGAGGGCCAGATGTGTGCGTGGTCTTGTAGAGTAGAATGTTTTAACATCCATCTAATAGTTAGATGGATGGATGGATGGAATAGTGCAAGAAGTTAAGAAATTACTTACAAAAAGGAAATTCTTTCAACATATTCATGATGTACTAACACTTAATGTTTCATATTTACAGCAATAGCTGAACAGAATTTTTTTTTTAGCAAATTGAACATTTTAATTACATTAGCTCAGTTTCACTACACGTAGCTGAGATTGGCACAGCACCCCCCGCGACCCTCTGGTGGAGGATAAAGCGGTTAGATGATGACTGATGACAGTTTCACTACACTTACCATAAAGTGACAAAAAGTGAAAAATGATTAGACGGACTGTTTTTGTGGGATCAAGTAATATAATTCTGTTCAGTAAGGCCTCAAACACTATCGTAAGTAAAAGCAGTGGCGGCTTGTGATAAAAAAAAGTGTGTGTGTGGGGGGGGGCGTACTTTAATAAAAAAATTAAAAAAACCACTACAAGAATCACGTGTCTCATCTGCTGTGTGGCCACACTGATGCTGCCAGATCTGCAGCAGCGCACAAGAGCATGTCCCTGACTCCCGGTAGTTACCGAAGTAAAAATGTTTATCTGTTCTCTGGGACAGGCCGCTCGGCTTTGGGTGGTCTTTGGATGCTAAATGGTGCGCCCAAAGAGTTTTCCTATCTTTTGCATTGCAAGGGTCTGCCTGTGTGCGATGCGTGACTATAGCGCGAGTCTATGGTAAAGAGGTGTGCACCCTAAACCATATGATTGAGCAGCAGTTAAAAGGTAGATGGAAATTTTGCTTCTCGTGATTGTGCTCATATTCTCATTTAACCTCGCAGAGTTACTGTACACTCACAGCAAGAAGATCCAAAAACATGCAGAGGTTAATCGGACACTCTAAATTGACCGTAGGTGTGAATGTGAGAGTGAATGGTTGTCCATCTCTATATGTTGGTGCTGCAATGCAATGTACACTGCCTTGAACTTTGGGTTAGATCCATGGCACTCAATCTGTGGTACGTGAGCTTCCTCTGGTGGTACTTGGAGGAAAATCAGAAATGAGCTCCATCTTAATCTAACTTCACTACACCAGTGTGTATAGTATATGTGAAGAAGAGTAGGACGATGAGAGCAAATTATCTTATTGGGAATAAATCTGCCTCCTGTGAAAAGTCTGTAGCGGTCTTTGCTCGGCCTATTCACACCACAGTATTTTAACGTTGCCAATAATGGTGTAACTTCAATTTTGTATTTTCTCAGGTGGTACTTGCTATAAAAGGTTTGAGAACCCCTGGGTCAACCCAGTCTTGGCTCCCCCTTTCAGGATGCTCCTTATAATTGTTATATACTTGTTGTTTTTTTTTAAGTTGTTGCACTATTATGTTCCAGTCGGAGCGGTGAGGTCAACAGCTCAGCAGCTTCTGGTCATTCCATGTTCCAGATTAAAAAAACTGAGACCACCAAGCCTTTTTTGAACTCTGGAATATCAGAGCTGCTGAGACTCTGGCTTTTAAGATCACTTTTATGTTATTATGTATTGTTTCCATAGTTGTACCCATTTTATTTGTAAATAGACTTGATGTTGGGGTCTGGCTGTAAAACCTTTCATTGACACATGGGCAATAAGATAAACTTACCTTTTGGGTTACTGGTGGTATGTCCTCCGCTGCTGGGACCTTGGCGTTGATCTGGCTTTTCCACTGGAATCTGTACTCACACTGAAGGCACTGCTGGTTGATAACAATCAACGGCCCATAGGTGACTTTCTCCATGTGAAGTTTACAGTCACAAGATGGACATTTGTGGCGAAACAACTGCAGCAGGCAGCTCTCGTTCACAAAATGTTTTCCTTTTATCTGGAAATGAGGAATTCTAAAAAAAAAAAAGAAAAGAATAATGAGTCTTGTTAACAGCTTGTTTAAAAAGGAAAGGTGAGGTAAGTGTCAGCAAACATGTTAAAGAAAAACCGTAACTTACTTTTTCCGAATCAGATTTGAGCTCCATACATTTTGTTCATTTTGGCCACACCCAGATGTGACAGTACCTGAAACTGAGACACAATACTCACTATTTTACAACACTGTGACTATTATTTTAATCTTCTTAAAATCTCTAGTGTGTAACATTTAGAGTGTTTTACTGAAAGAAATATAGTACCCATATGTTTGTATAGGTGCATGGTTTTAAAATTAAAAAAATAATCGTGTGCTGATCTGCTGCATGTAGTTCACATTTTCAGAGCACAGTTCACACCATTTCTGCTGTAGAGCTTATGTGCAGCTATGTTTTACACTGTTTGCCTTTGAAAAGCATTATATTTTCTTATAATCTAACCATTTCTCCTTACCCAAATACAGTCCAGGAATCTTCAGTATAAATAGGTAACAATAAAACTGATTAAAGATTAAAGTTACAAAACTGAAATGCTAGAATGCTTTAACCTTGAAACAGGGACAAGAAGCGCAATGTTTGTGGCATTTGCTACAGATGCAGACATTGAAATTGAGAAGAAAGACAGTTTCCACTGCCTCTTTTCATTATGAGACGTGCATGGCTCAAATAAAAAAGAAGAATCCAGTGCAAAATAGATGGGAGGGGTGTTTTGAGCTTTCAGAGAAGACTGGTAGTTTGTTACCTGTTTCCAGGTCATCCCGCTGACAAGTGATTTCCGTAGTTTCCACATACTCAGGCACCTAAACACAAAAATAAAAACTTTGAGTTCATCACAAGCTTGAAACAATACAGCGTATCCACCCATTTGCACTTTCACATTAACCAGTGACTTCAAACCTATTTGGCTGTCTGTCTCAATAATAGATTGCTACTGTCGAGGAGAAGTAAGGTATAGTAAGGTAAATGCCTATGCCGGAAGTAAAACTCAGCGGCCAACATAGAAAAGAAAATAAATAAAAGGAAAAATATAGTGGATTTAAACTCATTTAACAATCGTTTGAATGGAACAGACATTAATTAAGATTGACAAAATGATATACTACAGTTTTATGTACAGAAACAGAATTTTGATACTTAATTAAATTACAAAATGTGTATGATTGACTGATGGAGACAGACGGACGCACAGCTGTCTCTACTCACGCACTCACCGCGCACTGTGGAAAGATGTCAACAGCATCTTCCGGGTCTGACTTGATGCACAGTGACGGGACAGCACCTGGTTTCAGCTGCACGTCACTACTCGTCGCCTTGTACTCTAAGCAGTCGTGTGTAAAGTGTTCTCCACAGACAGAAATGTCCGTCCACGACGACTCCTTGAGTCGCTGTCCGTTAACTTCAAGAACAAACTGAACCCACTCCAGCCGCTTCTCTGGGTCCTCCGGTAACGTGAATCTCTGCGCGCTGCGACGCCACGATTCACATCCGGCGATGGAGCACATCCCGAGTACAAGCTCGGTCCAGCCTTATATCAATACTGGTCAGACAAGTGGCGGGATGTAGGTCAGAACGCAGGGTCAACCATAACAGTAACAAGCTAGTACGTGTGTTTTGCATCCATGGTGTTTTGCTGCTAGCTGTAGAGAGTAGGCGGGGTTATGCCGCGGGGTTGGCTTGGTTTTGTGTCAGGCGTACCCCGGCTACTGGTTCAGTATGGGCAGCTCATATGACCCATTCACTCGCTTGTCTTCTACCGCTTTATCCCAAGTAGGTCTAACACAGTAACACAGTACAAGACACGCCCCTACAGTACAGACGCGCCCACTCGGCACTGATTGGGTCACAGAGATCGTGTTTGATACGTGATGACGTTTAGTTTTATTGAAACTTTATTTATACACGCATATCTCAAAGTAAAGTAAAGTCACCCCAGTGGGCGACAGTAATAAAGAAGGATATAATACTCGTGTTGACATTTATGATGAACTTTGAATGCAATTTGTGAATAATTAAAGTCACTGTAAACCATTAAATGTTATAACCAAACTGATAAAATATATAAATGCCGGGATGTATTTGGATCAGTATCACGTTATAACGTGATTCTATATTGAATAAACATGACAATTGTATTGTATAAAAGTGATTATATAAACGTGATTATCATATATACTGTATATTATTATATGGACAGTATACTGCTTCATCAAAACTCCTTTGAGTTCAGCATAGCTTTCAAATCCAAGTACTGAATACAAGTAATGAATGATAAATTGTTTTAATTTGTATGCACAGCAGACATTAACTACTATTAACTACAAACATTTTTCCCAAAAAAAATTGGCTTGGGATTGGGAAATTGGGATTACAGGCCCCTAACAAATAATAATAATAATAATAATAATGGTAATAATAATAATAATAATAGCAATAATAATAACAATAATAATACATTTTATGTTAAGCACCATTTCAACACTTTATAAAACAAACAAACAACAATAAAAAACAGAAACAGGATGAGAGTAAACTCTGCTCAGCTCTGAAGCTGAAGTCTTATCTTGCTGATAAGGCAAAGTTATATAACAAAATAATTAAGTAATTAATGACACTCACATACATTAAGGGATATAAACTGTCGTGAAAATTGGATTAACAGTTTCCTAAACTATCTAATTTTCCCTCGAGTCAAACTGAGTTCCACATTTGTACATCTCTTTGGCTTTGTCCAGGGAGAAGATGAAGTGTACAGGTGCAAGGGCATAAATCGTTACCTGTGTCATGAAGATTTAGATTTAAGATTGTCTTGAACAGCGACCATGTGTTAAAGGGAAACATATAAAATATGTAGCCTAAAAATCAGTGTCAGTGTCTGATATCTCACCTCTGGCAAAAGTACATCCATGATTAAAGCCACTGAATCTGCAGACTTCTTATCTGTCAGTGTACTTTCAAGGACTCCAGACAAGAAGTGCAACATCTGGTCCACTTGTTCATCATCTTCAAAAAGAATGAAGACCCTGTCCTCCTCCTTGGCCCAGGGAGACACAATGTTGCCTCTGATGATTTTCTATAAATATATAGGTTTATAGCATGGGTATATATACACAAACACCACACACAATGCCATGTCACTCACTTTAAGGTGTTGCAGCATGCCTTCATCCTGGGTAATGAAATGAATGAACAGCCAACTGGATTCACGTCATTACTGTTTGGCTTGTTGGGCCCTTTCCTAAAATTAAATTGTACAATGCATAAATATGCAACACTGAATACATGCGAATAAGTACTATGAATAAGACATTTTCTTTCCCTGATCATTTGCACTTCCTTACATACCACAAGACTCTTGGAAGACGTGTCATCTAGGCTGGCAACATTTTTGGCCACAGTAACATCACTGGCCTGAATGGATACACAGATAAGCATGATGGAGAGTGAAGATCTGTGTGGTTGATGAAAGAAATGCTTAGACTTTGGGAGGAAAGATGGAAAGCATCTTACTGTAGGGATGGTCGTCAGTGTTTGGTGGCACCTGTAGACATTCCATCACAATCAGAATTGTGCCATCATGTCTCATATGCACATGTCAACAATTTCAAAAAGAGATCCATGCTGGATTCAAAATAACACAGTACCATAGTAAACATACTGCATGCGTCATAACAATCCATGTAGTATGTATTACTGACCACAGGGCAGCTTGAGCGCCTTCTTTTACGGGTGATCCTAAGGACAGGCGGTGGGTTGTCTTGGAGTTTCGCCATGGATGCTGGATTCACCATGTTTTTACAATGGAAAATAATTAACATATTTATATATGCAACATGCAGCCTCACCAAATTATGTTGATACATTTTACACACTGTACTTTTAAGCAAAACATCTCCTAATGCTACACCAGCTGCTGTTATTTTAATGATGTGTTACCTATTTATAACAGCTGTAAAATTAACCTTTTATAAATAACTAGTATGTCAAGCTAAACTTAGCATAAAGTACAACTAAATGATAGGACTTAATGTGGCTCTTTCCCACATTTAAAGAAACCAGAATCATCCAACACAAGGGAACATGCACTTGATATCAGTCCAATTTTATTCAAATGTAACGGGAGTGAACAGTGAATGAGACTCAAAATCCCATGTCAAAAGTAACATGGGTTCCTCCCATGTAGTGTACTGAATTCCCTGTGTCTGTCCCAAGCCAGGATAAATGGGAGGGTTACATCATCAAAAACTCCTAACGGTAAAAAAAAGTATTTCATTTCGAAAGAAAACTCCAACCAAAAGTATATGTTGAGTTTGCAATAGGTTGTGTGATGAAAAACTACACAGTTCTGCATTTTTCTGAACACCTCAATTAGTTTTTTTTTTCCATCTCAATGACTTAGTAAAGCTCCAGCTCCATGTTGCTTGCAGGATTTTAACATGTTCTCTCTGCTTCTTCTTCGTCGTCATATTCCTCATCATCATCCTCGGATAACTCATTGTTGTCATATTCCTTTACATTATATGTAATTTGGCAGATGCTTTTATCCAAAGCGACTTACAATAAGTGCATTTCAACATTTTGGTACAAACAAGAGCTAGAAGTAAGTACTGTAAGTGCTTCAAGTAAGCCAAACTATAAAGTGCTAGTTATAAGTGTGATGCACAAGTAAGGGCTTGCCTTTTTTTTTTCTTTTTTTTCGTTGTCGTTGTCTTAGTCGAGGTAGAGTTGAAAGAAATGTGTTTTTAGTCAGCGGCGGAAGATGTGGAGGCTTTCTGCTGTCCGGATGTCGATGGGGAGCTTGTTCCATCATTTAGGAGCTAGGACAGTGAACAGTCTTGAGTTCGATGAATGCCTCTGCGATCCCCTCAGTGAGGGGGCAGCAAGCTGGTTTGCTGATGCAGAGCGGAGTGGGCGGGCTGGAGCATGGAATGCAAGCACTTGAGTCTTGAAGCGGATGCGAGCAGCTACAGGAAGCCAGTGAAGGGAGCAGAGGAGTGGTGGAGTATGAAAGAATTTTGGTAAGTTGAAGACCAGTCGAGCTGCTGCGTTCTTGATGAGCTGCAGAGGTCGTATGGCACACGCAGGGAGACCAGCCAGAAGGGAGTTGCATTAGTCCAACCGTGAGATGACAAGAGCCAGGACCAGAACCTGTGCCGCCTTCTGGGTTAGAAGAGGACGTATTCTTCTGATGTTGTGCAACATGTATCTGAAAGATGGAGCTGTTGCAGCAATGTTGGCAGTGAGGGAGAAATGGTCATCATCCTCATTGTCAGCAGTTTCCTTATCACTGACCATTTGAGGCACACTTGTCTTCCTCTCTATATCCAGTCTCATCACTTGATCCCTCTGTTTTGTTGATAGAGTCAGTCACCTCATTAACGCCAACATGAAACACAAGTAAACCTGAGTCTTCTGTTGGTCCGGCCTGTTAAATGATGACATGAATGGGTTTGAGTGAAATAAAATATTTTTTCTTTCTTGAATATTGGCTATGATTCAATATATATAATTGCTGATGTTGTACCTCTGGAATGACCTCTGTGCCTCCTATCAGGTGATGGCATTCAGCAGGTGGTGCACTGGTACTGACCTGGCTTTTCCTGTGGTGTCTGTGCACACACTGATGGCACTGCTGGTTAAAGACAACCAACCCGTGAGTTTGTCTGTTTGTTTCTTTGTTTGTGTTTCCACATTTGCCAATTTGACCAGCAGAGTTCGCCAGAGGCTTGTTGCCTGAATGGGGTGAAGTCTGCCATCTCTGATTGGAAATACAGTACATATAAATACAATACATGTATTATATATACACATCATATTGAAACCATAGCACAATAAATTATTTTATATTGCATATAATATATACATGCTTACCTCAAATGCACGGTCATCCTCTGCATCTTCTCTTTCTTGTTTGCTCATTAGTGGCACAGTACTTTGATCTGTTTGTGCTGGTGAACTTTGATCCACTTGTGCCGGTTTACTGGTACTTTGATTTGCTTCCGTCAGTGTTATGTTTGGTGTGGTCTGACGAAGCGCCACATAATGACATTGATCAATCAAACCAATGGTGACTACTCGACGAGAAGGACTGTCATCTGGTGGTTTAACAATCGTCATGGCATCCGGATTGATAGTTGTTACGATGTGAATCTCCATGTCCATCATGTCCGACAATGCTTGAACTGTCACATTATCTGCCCAGGCACCCTTCTCCAGTAGATTCACATATCGGTTCCACGTTTCAATTTGGCGATCAACTACGTCAGGGATACATGCAATCGCAAAGTCAATGTCCTCTGGCATGTCCACATCGTAGCCAGCAACTATTGCCTCATGACTTGCTATTGGGTCTGGGATGAACTGCTGATATCGGTCCACATCATTAGATGTCCTGAGAAACCGCACCAACGCTTGTCTCAGCTCATCTGGCGATACACAGTCTATGTTGGATCGGGCACAGGTAACATGTATTGCATTGAAGAAACAATTACCATCTGAAGGCACATCTTCGACGTCATATCCATATCTTTTCGCTATACTATAGATGTCTGTTCTGGCTGCCTGGGGAACTGTAACAGTAGAAACTTCATCAGTTCTTGCACATGGAGATTGGTTGATCACTTGCCAGAGATCATGATCACCGTCTTGCCACTCTAGCGGTCGCAGGTCACTTAGTTCCTCTGGTATGTCACTGAGATGAAGTCCATTGGCCTTCGCCTGTGCAGGCATCTGTCCTGTCTTCATTGTAGAGTCACAAGTATTGCAGATCCAAGTGCAGTCAGTAGACAAATGGTTGGTCAATTCAGTGGTGACATCCTTTGAGAATTTGTTGTATTTATCCTGATTAAAACGTACAACAGTCTTCCTGTACATAAGCCGATGACAGACACAGCAGACACATGTTGGCCCTTCCTTAATTCGCTCACTGAAAGCTCTAGATGCATCTTCAGTGGTAAGTGCATTTGCTGTTTTTAATTTTGTCATTGTGTCTCTTGACAATCTGCAGTGCAAAACACATACATTTTGGTGAGACATTAATCCATGAATAACATTTTTGTCAATAAAAAGATCTTGCTTTGCCATTAGCTGCCATGGAAAACCTTGAATTGAGAATTTATTTAACGACAAACCCACCTTGTGCTTCGTTGTTCAGGTGTCTCTGCAGTGCAAGTTTTGGCAGTTCGACGTTGGTTTGCTGACAACCGTATAGCTGCATCATCTGGTGTCTCTTTTGCACGAGTTTCTGCAGTTTTACTCCTGTCCTTGGATAACCTGGCAGAACGTGCATCTGGTGTCTCCTTTGCACGAGATTCTGCAGTTTTACTCCTGTTCTTGGATAACCTGGCAGCACGTGCACCTGGTGTCTCTTTTGCACGAGCTTCTGCAGTTTTACTCCTATCCTTGGATAACCTGGCAGCACGTGCATCTGGTGTCTCTTTTGCACGAGTTTCTGCAACTTTACTCCTGTTATGGGATAACCTGGTAGCATGTGCATGAAAAACGGTCAATGAGACATACTTTTATATACATATAATATTTGTAAAATAATTATTCATTTTGGAGAAACTGCGTCTAACATTAATTTTCGTGTGAGAGATGTTTGAAACTTGTGGTGAGATCTTCATAGTTCACACTCAAAAGAATGTCAAATGCATATCAAAATTCGGAATAACAATGATAGTATACCGTTCATATCGTTGCTTTTCTGTTTCTTGTTTCCTCCTCTCTGCCATTCTCTCTCTGTTCTTTATCTTTCGCAGCTCCGCTTGTTCTGGTGTTTCGTTCTCCAAAGCCTAATAACAAAATGCCACATTGGACCATAAACAGATAAGGTATAGTGTATTAATGTTGTTGATACATGATGGAAATGGTGTCATGCTATATGCCATATTTGAACATTGTACAATAATCTGAAAGCCCAATTATCTAGTGTTAACTGGTCTATTTGCAAATGAATTTGACCAGATGAGGATATAATGCACCGGTTAGCAGTATTATATATTGGTAGGATATATAGCCTTTTGAAACACTAATCTAAGTGGCCATGGCTGTTATCTGGTCTCTGCACTCTGTTATTGTTTTGTCACCCACGCGTGGTGACAAAAAAAACTGCTGGCATAAAATGGTTTTCGAAGATCCCCTATAGAGCTAGGGAGTTTCGGCAGAATGGCTGTTGAATATTCTCTGCCTTTGTGCATTGTTGTATTTCACATTTAACGACGAGGCCTACGATATTTTCTGTTTGCACTCGTAGGACTCTTGGAATCCTCCTTTTTCCAGTAATCTATGATTCTTCTTGTGGAATAAATCTCAGGTTGATAAAAATCATAATGTTCCTATTTTAATTTGAATTAAATTAAATTAAATTAAATTAAATTAAATTAAATTAAATTAAATTAAATTAAATTAAATTAAATTGGTATAGCGCCAAATCATATCATACAATATCTCAAGGAACTAAACATAGACAACATCAAGGATTTTGTGGCATGCATGTAATGTACAAGTGACAACTATAGCCAGAATACTCCTATCAGTTAAAAGCATATTCCAATCTTGTTTAATTCATACATATAGAAACGGAAAGTATTCCAAATTATAATCCTCTGTGGACTAACCTGTGGAATGTTTCTATCAATCTATCATGAAATGTACATAACACAACATAATTCTAAATCAGCCAAGTTAGGGCAGTATATCGCTATCGACAGCAGAGGAGTGGAATGATGCCCTTCTTGTGGCACATTGTCGCTCCATAACTTGATGCCCAGGAGTTGACCCCGACCTTGGTGCACATGGAAGCAACATGGCGGATAATGGCGGCCCTCATAACCGCCATTATCAAAACTATAGGATACCTCCATAAGGGTAAAATGTTGGTGACGATATCTAATGAAATATTGGCTAACCTTGGTATCCTTCTTTGCCATGTGGCAATCAACTGATAAACTTATAGATCTACATACCTTTCTTTTCCTCTGGCGATCCTTTTCTTTACGACGTTCTGATCGTGGTCGCAGACAGACAGATACACTTAGCCACTAAAAACAATACAGTCATATGTAACATGTTGCATAAATTTTAGATTCCTGAATAATCTATTTCTCAATGAATTCACTTGTACAGGTTTCCAGAAAACTGTCCCATGTCATTTATTGGTCATTATTAATTAAAGCTCCCTGCTCCAAAATTGGTTAAATTGTATGGGATGTACAAGACATGTCGGAATAAAACACACTGCTCGGCCAAAAAAACAACCGCCACCTAAAAAAAGGGTCACATCGTTGGACCGCCTTTAGCTTTGATTACGGCACTCATTCACTGTGGCATTGTTTCCATAATCTACTGCAATGTCACAAGCTTTATTTTCGTCCAGTGTTACATTCATTTTTCACTAAGATCTTGTATTGGTGATGGGAGAGTCGGGCCACTGAGCAAAGCCTTCTCCAGCACATCCCAAAGATTCTCAATGGGGTTAAGGTCTGGACTCTGTGGTGGCCAATCCATGTGTAAAAATGAGGTCTCATGCTCCCTGAACCACTCTTTCACAATTTGAGCCTGATGAATACTGGCATTGTCATTTTGTAATATGCCCATGTCGTCAGGGAAGAAAAAAATGCATTGATGGAATAATCTGGTCATTCATTATATTCAGGTAGTCAGCTGACCTCATTCTTTGGGCACATAATGTTGCTGAACCTAGACCTGACCAACTGCAGCAACTCCTTACCTATTTGCTTAGTTAAATTCAGGTGGCGACTTTTTATTTGGCCAGGCAGTGTATAAAGAAAATGGCCAATTTTATGTATACATGTTTTATGACCCCCCCAACTCTCTTGGTATAATTCACACATATATGGTGAAGAAGAAAAAACATAATCCGGCCGTAATTGACGTAAAAAATTGATGCCTGATGGTCTTTGACCACGTCTTCTGTAAGTTCAAAAAGATCTATCATAACAGGACAGTAGTGTGACACCCAGTGGACAAATCAGGAACAACAAGTGCGGAAACACAAACAAACAGACAGACAGAAACACAGAGCCACTAAAACAATACTTTTTTTTCTTTCTTTTTTTTAATTGTCTGTGCTAAAAACCCCTTTGAATGGTCACTATGTTTGTTGATGCCTGCAACTTGGTACTCCTCTCTAGAGGAAGTACGGTGTTAACATCCATAAAAAAACAATGGATGCACAGAGATATGTAGGGTCATGACAGATAACGTTTGGGATGGATGGACGAAGAAAATGGACCTTAAGGCAGCTTGGGTGTATACAACAGTAACACAGGGGCAGGCAGAGGCAAGAAGTGTTTCACCAACCATCTTACTTTACAAGCACAATATTATTGTTGCCTCTTTCTGTCTTGACATAGAACAATTCACTTCTATAGAGTGGCACGGGAATATCACTGGGTGACACAAGATGCAATAAACACAGCTCCAGTGGATTTAAACTCATTACTCCACCCCACGGAGTGTAAATGAAGTATTGTTTTTAGTTGCTCCGTGTGTCTGTCTATCCGCACTTGCCAAAATGACCAACAGAGGTTTGTTGAATGAATGGGGTGAAGTTGTTTAACAATAGTTTGAATGGAACAGACATGAATAAAGATTGACAAAATTACATACTACAGTTTTAAGCACAGAAACAGAATATTGATTACAAAATTGTGTATGATTGACTGATGGAGTCGGACAGATGTTCGCTCAACTGTCTACTCATTCACTCACCGCGCACTGTGGAAAGATGTCAACAGCATCTTCTGGATCTGACTTGATGCACAGTGACGGGACAGCACCTGGTTTCAGCTGCACGTCACCACTCGTCGCCTTGTACTCTAAGCAGTCGTGTGTAAAGTGTTCCCCACAGACAGAGATGTCCGTCCACGACGACTCTTTTAGTCGCTGTCCGTTAACTTCAAGAACAAACTGAACCCACTCCAGCCGCTTCTCTGGGTCCTCCGGTAACGTGAATCTCTGCGCGCTGCGACGCCACGAATCACATCCGACGACGGAGCACATCCCGAATACAAGCTCGGTCCAGCCTTATATCAATACTGGTCAGACACGTTTCGGGATTTAGGTCAAAACGCAGTCAACTATAGCAGCTGTTTCAGTTCGTTCTGTCTCCTGACTCAACAAACTGGACGGACGAGCATTTCCCTTGCTCACTGGGTCTTTATTCAAATAGTATAAACAGACATACGCACAACTGTAGCTGTCAACTCTCGGACTCTCCGACTTTCACTTCCGGTCCGTGACTCGAAGACGTCCGTGCACGACATAAACAATGACAAGTGGGCGGAGTTACGCCGCGGGGTTGGCTTGGTTTTACGTCAGGCGTACCACGGCTACAGGGTCAGTATAAGCATATGACCCACTCACTCGCTCGGCTTCTTCCGCTTTATCCTCCACGTGAGGGTCGCGGGGGGCGCTGGCTCTAATCTCAGCTCGACAAAGGGCGAATGGCGGGGTTAATATAGTCCAGTGTTAATTCTTAATGTGCCTTACAATTTCATTATTTTGTTGAGTTTAAAATTATTTTATTTTTTTCTACAAAATAGTGTAGCAATAAACAAACAAACAAAAAAACATGGGGTAAACATTTTGCTAGTTTAAAGATCTCTCTTGTTTTCTTTTTCAGCTATTGAAACATCCACCTCTGACATTTTCTTCTTGCTGTTAATAAAATAAGTTGTGGGTTTTTAGAAAGGTGCATTTTTAATTCTCTTGTCACAAATTAATCTGGCTTTTGCAATATTCAGAATCACTTCAGTTCAGAGGTGGATCATCACTCATAGCAAAGTGTATAATCACCTCGTTCTATGAATTGTTTTCAGAAACCTAGAATAAGCCTTACAGGCACTATAAAGTGTATGATTTTGGACCACCATGTTTTTAAAATGGCATTTCTTTTACATATTTTGAGTTATGATGTTAACAGATTCTCCGGGTTCTCTGAATGGTTGTTTGTGTGGCCCTGCGATGGACCCCGCCTATGGCCCTACGTCAGCTGAGATTGGCACAGCACCCCTCACGACCCTATGGTGGAGGATACAGCGGTAGATGATGTATGGATGTATGTTATAGAATATAGAATATCCAATATTAAATTATTCAGAATAATGTATTTACTAACAGTGGGGACAACATACTTCCAATAAAATGCTACACCAGCTGTATTATTTCAATTATTTGTTACCCATTTATAACAGCTGCAAAATTAACCTTTTTATAAATAACTTGCGTCTTCACAGGAGTATGTCAAAAAAACTTAGCATAAAGTACAAATAAATGATAGTGCTAAATGTGGCTCTTTCCCCCAATTAACATGTCATATACAGTGTATGACAGAAAGATAGATTTAAAGGAATCAGAAACATACAACACAAGGGAACATGCACTTGATATCAGTCCAGTTTAATTCAAATATAACAAGAGTGAACAGTGAACAAGACTCAAAATATATTTTTAGTAAAGTAATATTATCTCTTAACAGTGGGCAGCCAACAGCAAAAAATGGTTGCATCAGAAAGGGGATGCAGCATTAAAAAAATCTAAATCAAATGTGCTAATCATCCTCTGTAGCAACCCCTTGAGAGGGAGCAGCCAAAAGAAAACCCAAAAAACTCTGAACAGTAAAAGAAATATTTAAATTTGAAAAAAAAAACTCCAGCCAAAAGTGTATGTTGAGTTTGCAATAGGTTGTGTGATGAAAAACTGCAGTTCTCTATTTTTCTGAAAACCTCAATAGTTTTTTTTCCCCTTCACAATGTCTAAGTGTCTTGGTTTTTATTTGATCTTGTCCTCTTGTCCTGTTTCCCTGAGTTTTTACCACTGTTCTGGTCGATGTGTCTCTTTTTCTTTGAGACTCCTGGGTCAAAATCAGTGTCAATATCTGATTTTTTTCTCTTCCCCTTTGATCTGCTTGAATTCAGTGTTACTCTCTCTTCTTTGTCGTTTGAATCAGAGGATACGTTGCTTTCGGTCAACTCATCCTCACTTTCCTCATCGATGGGTTGTGTTCTGTTTAACTTCCGAGCCTTTGATGTTCCAGACCTGGAATTTGAACCTCGGCCTCCATTTTCCACGTTGCTTGCAGGATTTTTCTTTGGCCTTCCTATTGGTCTAAATATACTACTCCTTCTCCTTCTGGGTTTTTTACTTCTCTTCACCTCTGCTAGCTCAGGGACTGCACATGTTTGCTTGGAGTCGGATGTGTGGTAACGCAGGACATGACTCTTTAAGCTCACATTATGAGTGAAGCACTTGTCACAATGCTGACATTTAAAAGGCCTGTCTCCTGTGTGCAGACGCATATGAGATTTGAGGTGACTACTCTGGTTGAAGTTGCGCTGACACACAGAACACTCAAAAGGCATCAATCCTGTGTGCACTATAGAGTGTCTTTGAAGCTGATGTTTTCTGTCAAATTTCATGCCACAGACGTGACATACACTCGGGGCCTCTGGGTGTTCCTTCATGTGGTTTTGGCGTTTCTTACTTTCAGCAAATACCTGTGAACATTCAGAACACTTAAAGGGATCTTTTTCTGTAAGGTGTATCTGCTCATGAGTGATTTTGTCCCCTTTTGTTTTAAATTCCATGTGGCAGTATTTGCACAGATGCACATATTTTTCATTGTGAACTTTGCTATGGAGGACTAAAGCAGTCTCATTAGCACATCTCTTGCCACATATGTTGCAGGAATAGGGCTTAAGTTTGTGCTCACATGTGTGAGGCTCTTTGATATAGAACTTCCCACAATCTACACAAAGCTGACGGTGAAACATGTGGTTTTCTTCATTGTCCTCATCAGAATCTGCTTGCAGACGCTCTTCGAAGAGAAGCTCCTCCGTTGGAATCCAGTCATCATCTGAATCCTCATCAATTGATTCTTCCATTTCATCCATGAAATCGCTCTCCTCAGTCACAACCTGTGGGCAAAATTACACATTTTTAAAAACTGCACAGGGAAAGTGTCCTACACATCGCGGTCAAATAAAAAAGTGGTCCATTCCACTGTATGAGACAAAGTCAACAATTTATTCAGTTACCGTGATTATTAAATGATAAAACAGCAAAATAAGGTTTTGATAACTTTCATAATGTTCATTTTTACAGGTCACAATAAGAAAAAATGAAAGTGTAAATAATCAAATGAATATTTCAGGCTCCATGCTGGTTCATTGTCACACAACCTTCTCCCACTTGAACTGAACAGGGACACCGGAAACCATGTCAAAACGTCTGCTGTGAAAAAGACCTATACTATCGGAAAGTGTCCTTAGCCCTCGTGAGTGTGTGAAAATATGGTTCAGTAAATGAGACTGCTGACATCCTACCTCTGAAATGACTTGATCCTCAGCTGTTGGGAAAGGGCCGCTGCTCTGGCTTTTCCAATGTTTTCCATAATCACACTGAAGGCACTGCTGATCAATGACGATGAATAGGTTACATTTTACTTTTTCAACCTTGACTTTAGAACCACACAAAGGGCACTTGCTGCTAAACAGCTGGAGGAGCCGGTTTTCATTCACAACATACTTCCGCTTCATCCGAAGAAGTGCAACTCTAAAAAAAAATAAAAAAAATTTAAAATTAGATACTGGTTTAAAGGGGACGGTTCACTTCTTTAAAAGTGGGTTCTTTTCTGATGTTCTTATACAGAATCAGCATCACATCCTGAGCTGTCCGGAGAAGCAACGTAAGGCAGACGGGCACAAGCTCAGTGAAAACATGGCTGCAAGCAAATTTTAGCCACTTAATAAAAGGCTCACCAAATAATACACCAGCTTAATTGTACACCATCTGTTTGGGAAATCTCTAAAGACAGGACGTGTTCTAGTGATATCTAGTGTCTTTTCAGGCTGATGTTATACTTTTTTTTCAAATTTTTAATTGACAGTAGTTGGCAGCACTGTCAAATACAAGACAATGAATGAAGAGAGGTGGGAAATATGAAGTCATCGTCTTCCTACAGTATCGTATTCACTGTCTACACGGAAACGCAAGGCCGGTGTTTTGAAATTGTCCCACTCTGGGAGGCGTTTTCAAAAAAAATACTGTTTCCGTGAAGACAAAACACCTCACAGACAAAAAAAAAGTATGTGTATTCACCTATACCCGTTCTCCCCACGCCACAGGAGTCCTTTATAAATAAAAACAGCACAGATTTTAACTTGCAAGACACAGGAATTGCTCATCTACTGCTGCTTCATTTAATTAAGATTGTGTTACTGGGCTAAATCCAAGCGAAGGACACTGAAAACAAAATAACATGTTCAACAACTGTGTGCTGACTCTGTGTACAACCACACTCAAACAACACATAAAAATCTACAACTATAACTTTAAAATATGACCTGATGCAATAAAGTGAGTACAACTCTTAGTCTAACTTACTTTTCCTTGATCACATCAATATTCTCGATCTTTTGCAGCATCTGATCATAATCGAACGTGGAAACTTCAGAGGTATCACTGGGCACTGGGCTTACTGGGTTATCTAACAAATAAAAAAAAGAAAAAGTAGACACATAATGTAATGCTTTTAATCTTTTTGCATGTAAACCCAATTAATTTTTATTTGACAAGTCATTTTAAATAACTTACCAATGGAAGATGGGTTAGATACCTCATCAAAGTTGTCAGAATCTGTGTCACCTGAATTGATCACAAACTCCACAGGTTCCTTAGCAAAAAAAGTACAAACTCATGATTAACAACAGCAGGCAATCGCAGTAGCACTGTCCTACATTCATGTTATCATCCAGAAGTATTGCAGAGAGATAAATGACAACCATATTTTGGATTATCTAATCCCAATAAGTAAGAGATCAGGATACCAGTATATAAATGTGGAATTGTTTTATGCAGAGATAGTAAAAAAAGAAAGATACACACTTAAAAGATAACTGGTTTTGAAGTTAGGACCCATTGGTGAATAACCACTTATCAACACTTAACAAGCCTACATGTCATGCACAAGTGTCTTGATTCTATTGTTTTCATTTAATTTAGTGTCAAGTGTGATCTGCAGCATCATGTTGTTGATGATGAGGACTAACAAAACATAAATGAACTGAAAACTCACCACAGGTTCTGCCTCAGGCGGATTCTGGTGTTCTGGTTCAGGTAGACACACAATCTGTGACTCAGGTGCGTTCACATTTTCTGGCTTTGGTTGCTCTATTTTTACATGTTCTTGCTGTATTTCCTCTACCTTAACATGTACTGGTTCCAGCAGTTCTAACTTAACACGATCAGGCTCTGGTCCCTCTACCTTCACGTGTCCTGGTTCTGGTTCTTCTAGCTTGATATGTGACTCTGGTTCTTCTAGCTTGATATGTGACTCTGGTTCTTCTACCTTGATTTGTAGCTCTGGTTCCTCTGGCTCTGATTTGACACATACTGATGGGACAGCACTGGGTTTCAGCTGCGCGAAGCCCGAGTCACCCGCGTATTCAAAGCAGTCATGTGTGAAGTGTTCTCCACAGATAGTGATGTCCGCGCAAGACGATTCTTTCAATCGTTGTCCGTTGACTTCGAAAACGAACTGGACCCACTGTAACCTCTTCTCCGGATCCTCCGGTAAAATGTACCGCTGCACGCTGCGACGCGACGAGTCACAATTAACAACGGAGCACATCGCTGATATAAGCTTTTTATCTGTTCTGCAGTATATTATTTCTACGCGTTTTACTATGTGGCGTCGAAACTAAGCTAAAAACAAGCCATTTGCTCAAATGGGCGGGCCTACGGTTAGAGGAAATCCGCGAGTTTTTCTTCTTCTATCGGTCTTTTCATGCAGACGATACACACTTTTAAGTGAACATCGCCACCTACCGTACCGGATAATGCAGAGCAGGAACTTTTACCATTGAAAATGGTAAATAAATATGTTTGAAGGTCACAGTTACTTAAAAGTACGTTTGTTACATTGACTATGAGAAAGTAAACAGTAAGCCACATATACGTGTAGTAGAGTATTTATTTCCTCTAGCAGTTTTGACCAGCAAATAACGTTTTGTTTTGGCATAATGTAACAAAGTAACAGACTAGCAAAACCTAACACGAGCAGGAGTGGAGTGTTAACAACTGTTAGTCATGAACACATTGAACACAAAATAAATATCACTTCCTTTTTTTTAAAAAAAATAACATTTCACATCATCTTCCAAGAGCTTTTTGTGGGCTGTGATGTATCGTTGACATTTTTGCAGTCAAATTGTCTTCTGTTCTTCAACCTGTGGCACTAGACATACTGAGGTTTCAAAATAAACCCTTGAAACGCTTTGTTTTATATTCTATCTAATCAATCTACCCAACTACAGAAGCCTTGCTGTTATTTGCATAGTTGAAATGACTTCCCTTCCCCTCTCAAATGTATCTCATGTTCAAGAAGGTTACACATCAGCCAACAAGCTGCTGCTTGACCCCCATTCAAATAAAATAACAGATACACTTTGCACTTATTAACGAGGTGCTGTTTTACTACATTATTTGACTTTTGTTTTAGTGGGATTTTTTTCTACTTGAATATTTAATGATACTATATCAGAATAATAATTTGTTGTTGTTTATTTTTGGAGCTCTTAAATCACACCAAACAAAAAGTCATTGTCATGGTTAGTAGAGTAAAAATGTATTGTTTTATTAGGTTACTTTATAGTAGGCTGTCACCATATTCACCTCTTAGTATTCTGCCATTTTGAATATGAAGTCAAAAAAATCAACACAAGGCCTTCCTTCTGATTTTGACACCATTTAAGACTAAAGCCAGTTTAAGTGTAAGTGTAACAACATGCCAGACTGACATTGTAATGATCCAAGCAACAGTTACAACTGTGCAGTCACCCCAGAAGCATCATGTTGCCCCATGGAGGTTTGGGCCAGCCCTGAGCACCAGCAAGTTGAAGCACTGGCGTTTAACATCAGTCCTGATAAGTGTCATTTTACACAAGTCACATTTGTAATTGTTTTGAAATTAAAGCTTTAACTTCTCTGAACAGATAATGGTTTGTCTTTTTTTTTCTTCCTTGTGGTCACTGATGTAAAAAGTCACGTCATTATTATTCAATATGCATGTATTACTGTATCATTTAAGTGCAATTGTTTATGTTCTTTTCATGAAACTTCACACCACCGGAGTTTTTCTTGGCCTCCCCCTCTGCTTCCCTGGGCATTTACCACTTCTCTTCTTCTTTGTTTCATCTGGGTCGAATTCAGAGTCACTGTCAAAATGTGTTTTTTTTCTTCTCGATTTTGTGGTATCCTTTGTGTCCGTGCTTTTCTGCCCTCCCTCCCCTGCTAATTCAGAGATGGTCCCGTTGTTGTCAGTCAGTGTCGACACCGCCTGTGGATCTTCAGTATTAATTTGTGAACTTGGATCTTCCAGTTGAATTTCCAGCACCACATTACTTGATGCATAACTCTTAGGCCTCCCAATGGGTCTACCAGTGTGTCTCTTCTTTTTTCTTTCCTGTTCACTCAATTGTGCATCCTGTATCTTCTCTACAGTGGCAAGGACAGAGTCTTCACCCATTTTGTTCCCAACACCCTGAGCATCACTAGTGTTCCTTTTTTTCCTCTTGGCATTATTACGTTCATTGCCTGGTGTGTGGTAACGCTGAACGTGACTCTTCAAGCTCACGTTGTGATTGAAGCATTTGTCACAATGCTGACATTTATAAGGCCTCTCTCCTGTGTGCAGGCGCATGTGAGATTTGAGGTGACTTGGCTGGTTGAAGCCACGATGGCACACTGAACACTTATGAGGCCTTAGACCTGTGTGCACATTTAAGTGTCTCTGGAGAGCAAGAGTCCAGAGGAACTCCTTCCCACAGATATGACATTTCAACTGCTTGGGGCCTGTGTGATCCTCCATGTGGAGACTGCGTTCCTTATTTGTGGCAAATGCTTCTGAACATTCAGAACATTTATAGGGCTGTCCTTCCGTTTGGTGGATCTGCTCATGATTGACTTTGCCCACTTTTGTTTTGAATGTCATGTGGCAGTATTTGCACCGATGCGCGTAATTTACCTCATGAACTCTGCTATGGGAGTTTACAGCATGCTCATTAGCACATCTCTTGCCACAAATGTTGCAGGAATAGGGCTTAAGTATGTGCTCACATGTGTGAGGCCAGCGTTTTCTGTAAAACTTCCCACACACCGTGCAGAGCTCATTGGGCTGGGGAGCAAGATTATAACATGTTCTCTCCGCTTCGTCATCATCCTCAGATTCCTCATCGTCATCCTCGGATTCCTCATTGTCCTCAGATTCCTCATCGTTATCAGTTTCCTTATCACTGATCACCTGAGGCACACTTGTCTTCCTCTCTGAATCCACTTCAGTCTCATCACGTGATCCCTCTGTTTTGTTGACCGAGTCAGTCACCTCATTAACACCAACATGAGACACAAATGAGTCTTCTGTTGGTCCGGCCTGTTAAATGATGACATGAATGGGTTTGAGTGAAATAAAATAATTTTTATCTTGGATATGATTCAGTATAATTGCTAATGTTGTACCTCTGGAATGACCTGTGTGCCTTCTGTCAGGTGAGGGCGTTCAGCAGGTGGTGCACTGGTACTGACCTGGCTTTTCCTCTGGTTTCTGTGCACACACTGAAGGCACTGCTGGTTAAAGACAACCAACCCGCCGTGGGTCACCTTATCGATTCTGAGTTTACAGCCACATGACTGGCACTTCTCGTTGAACAGCTTAAGGAGGTGTTTTTCCTTTGTCTGTACAGGTGCTGCTCTGAAAAAAAATATTTACAATATTGATTAAATAATGAGTAAAACATGAAAGAAACTCCAAAAATGGAGATTAAGAAAACTTACCTTTTCAGGATCAAATCAATATTCACATTTTTTGGTAGCATTTCAGACACTGAAGTATCGGAAACATCTCTTGTTGAACATAAGACACTAAGTGGAACTGGGCCTTCTGAAAAAGGAGATGCAAAGAACTTATGAGAAATCACTTTCTTTGACTTCATTTAAATGAACACAACAATTATTTATTTTACCTCTTGCGGGAAGCCTCGATTCTTCATGAAAAGAGGGTGAATATGTCTTAACTTCAGTGGTTTCCACAGGCTCCTACACAAGGAAACAAAGGTAAGTGGTTTGTTTGTTTTAGCTTGTGTTTTAATACTAACACAATAATAATGATAATTCATTATTATCATTGTTATTATTACTATTACTGTAATAATAATAACAACAATACAAATAATAATAGTAGTAGTAGTTGTTGTAGTAGTAGTAGCAGCACTAATAGTAATAGTAATAGTATAAGAAGAAATGTATTCATGAATAGATTATAATTATAACAAGGCAATCAGAGATGGCAGAAATCACCCCATTCGTGCAAATATGGTCATATTGGCAAGTGTGGAAACACAAACAGACAGACAGACAAAAAGATCGATCATAACAGGACAGTAGTGTGACACCCAGTGGACAAATCAGGAACAACAAGTGTGGAAACACTGACAGACAGAGCCACTAAAAACAATACTTCAACTGAGATGTGAATTTACAGATATATTTTAATGTCTGGCATGTCATGATCCGAGAAATACAAATATACATTGTCATGGTCCTGTGGATTGTCCTCCTGCACGCAGGTACTATACGGCAAGCCTCGCGCTGCTGCTGTTTCCTGGAAATATATGTATTATATATACACGTCATATTAAGACAATAAAATTATATTATATGGCATATAATATATACATGCATACCTCAAATGCACGGTCATCCTCTGCATCTTCTCTTTCTTGTTTGCTCATTAGTGGCACAGTACTTTGATCTGTTTGTGCTGATGAACTTTGATCCACTTGTGCTGGTTTACTGGTACTTTGATTTGCTTCCGTCAGACGAAGCGCCACATAATGACATTGATCAATCAAACCAATGGTGACTACTCGACGAGAAGGACTGTCATCTGGTGGTTTAACAATCGTCATGGCATCCGGATTGATAGTTGTTACGATGTGAATCTCCATGTCCATCATGTCCGACAATGCTTGAACTGTCACATTATCTGCCCAGGCACCCTTCTCCAGTCGATCCACATATCGGTTCCACGTTTCAATTTGGCGATCAACTACGTCAGGGATACAAGCAATCCCAAAGTCAATGTCCTCTGGCATGTCCACATCGTAGCCAGCAACTATTGCCTCATGACTTGCTATTGGGTCTGGGATGAACTGCTGATATCGGTCCACATCATTAGATGTCCTGAGAAACCGCACCAACGCTTGTCTCAGCTCATCTGGCGATACACAGTCTATGTTGGAACGGGCACAGGTAACATGTATTGCATTGAAGAAACAATTACCATCTGAAGGCACATCTTCGACGTCATATCCATATCTTTTCGCTATACTATAGATGTCTGTTCTGGCTGCCTGGGGAACTGTAACAGTAGAAACTTCATCAGTTCTTGCACATGGAGATTGGTTGATTGCTTGCCAGAGATCATGATCACCGTCTTGCCACTCTAGCGGTCGCAGGTCACTTAGTTCCTCTGGTATGTCACTGAGATGAAGTCCATTGGCCTTCGCCTGTGCAGGCATCTGTCCTGTCTTCATTGTAGAGTCACAAGTATTGCAGATCCAAGTGCAGTCAGTAGACAAATGGTTGGTCAATTCAGTGGTGACATCCTTTGAGAATTTGTTGTATTTATCCTGATTAAAACGTACAACAGTCTTCCTATACATAAGCCGATGACAGACACAGCAGACACATGTTGGCCCTTCCTTAATTCGCTCACTGAAAGCTCTAGATGCATCTTCAGTGGTAAGTGCATTTGCTGTTTTTAATTTTGCCATTGTGTCTCTTGACAATCTGCAGTGCAAAACACATACATTTTGGTGAGATATTAATCCTTGAATAACATTTTTGTCAATATGAAGATTATGATTTGTCATTAGCTGCCATGGAAACGACACACCCACCTCGTGCTTCGTTGTTCAGGTGTCTCTGCAGCGTGAGTTTTGGCAGTTCGACGTCTGTTTGCTGACAACCGTATAGCTCTTTCATCTGGTGCCTCTTTTGCACGAGTTTCTGCAGTTTTACTCCTGTCCTTGGATAACCTGGCAGCACGTGCATCTGGTGTCTCTTTTATACGAGTTTCTGCAGTTTTACTCCTGTCCTTGAATAACCTGGCAGCACGTGCATCTGGTGTCTCTTTTGCACGAGTTTCTGCAACTTTACGTCTGACCTTGGATAACCTGGCCGCCTGTGCATCTGGTGTCTCTTTTGCACGAGTTTCTGCAACTTTACTTCTGACCTTGGATAACCTGGTACATGTGAAGGAAAAGGGGGCAATGGTTATAATACTTAAATACTTTTTTATCACGTTAATGTGATTACATTTTACCATAATATTTATAAAATACTTCTTCATTTTGGAGAAACTGCATTTAACATTAATTTTCGTGTGAGAGACGTTTGAAACTTGTGGTGAGATCTTCATAGTTCACACTCAAAAGAATGTCAAATGCATATCAAAATTCGGAATAACAATGATAGTATACCGTTCATATCGTTGCTTTTCTGTTTCTTGTTTCCTCCTCTCTGCCATTCTCTCTCTGTTCTTTATCTTTCGCAGCTCCGCTTGTTCTGGCGTTTCGTTCTCCAAAGCCTAATAACAAAATGCCACATTGAACCATAAACAGATAAGGTACAGTGTATTAATGTTGTTGATACATGATGGAAATGGTGTCATACTATATGCCATATTTGAACATTGTACAATAATCTGAAAGCATAATTATCTAGTGTTAACTGGTCTATTTGCAAATTAAATTGACCAGATGAGGATATAATGGCAGATTGGCTGTTGAATATATTCTGCCATTGTGCATTGCTGTATTTCACATTTAACGACGAGGCCTACGTTTTTTTTCTGTTTGCACTCGTAAGACTCTTGGAATCCTCCTGTTTCCAGTAATCTATGATTCTTCTTGTGGAATAATGCGCAGGTTGATAAAAATCAGAATGTTCCCATTTTGTGGCATGCATGTAATGTTCAAGTGACAACTATAGCCAGAATACTCCTATCAGTTAAAAGCACATTCCAATTTTGTTTAAATCATACATATAGAAACGGTGTATGTAACTTGTGTAACATTTCTAGTTTAAAGCAATTTATCATGAAATATACATAACACCATAATTCTAGTTCAGCCAAATTAGGACAGTATAAAAGACCAACAGCTGTCATTCGATAACTTGATGCCCAGGAGTTGACCCCGACCTTGGTCGCACATGGAAGCAACATGGCGGATAGTGCCGGCCCTCATAACTGCCATTATCAAAACTGTAGGATACCTCCTTAAGGATAAAATGTTGGTGATGATATCTACTGAAATATTGGCTAACCTTGGTATCCTTCTTTGCCATTTGGCAATCCACTGATAAACAATAAACTTATAGATCTACATACCTTTCTTTTCCTCTGGCGATCCTTTTCTTTCCGATGTTCTGATCTTGGTCGAAGACAGACCGACACACTGAGCCACTAAAAACAATACAGTCATATGTAACATGTTGCATAAATGTTATATTCCTGAATCATCTATTTCCCAATGAATTCCCTTGTACGGGTTTCCACAAAACTGTCCCATGTCATTTATTGGTCATTGCTGTGCCAGTCTCAGCTGACATAGGGCGATAGGCAGGGTGCACCCTGGACAGTTCACCAGTCCATCGCAGGGACACATATAGAGACAAACAGCAATTCACTCTCACATTCACACCTATGGTCAATTTAGGGTGTACAATTTACCTAATCCCCATATTGCATGTTTTTGGACTGTGGGAGGAAGCTCCCTGCTCCAAAATTGCTTAAATTGTATGTGACGTACAAGACATGTCAGAATATCATATAAAGAAAATGGACAATTTTGTGTATACATATTTTATAACTCATCCATACATGTTGTGGCATATAGAGTATTTCTGCAACATCAGATTATTTCTTTGCAGGATTTCTTTCAATTACTCTTCCATGCAGTTTATTATCTGTATATATTATATAGACACTAGATAATTTTGTATTAACCTTCTTGGTATAATTCATACATATATGGTGAAGGGAAAAAACAACAACATAATCCGTCAACATTTGATCATTTTGTTTTGCTGTGCTTTTTTGCTTCCAAATATATTTTATGTCTGATTTGTCAATTAAATAGTATTTTTTATTCCTGAAATATGACTACCGAATCCAATCAAATCAATTCTATTGACGCCTGATGGTCTTTGACTGCGTCTTCTGTAAGTTCAAACAGATCTATCATAACAGGACAGTAGTGTGACAGCCAGTGGGCAAATCAGTAACAACAAGTGTAGAAACAAACACAACAGACACACAGAGCCACTAAAAACAATGCGATCAGTGATGGCAGACTTCACCCCATTCACGCAAATATGGAAATATTGGCAAGTGCGGAAACACAAACAGACAGACAGAAACACTAAAAACTCCATGGGGTGAAGGAAAGAGATAGTGAAAGAAGAATAAAACCATGTATTTATACCACGAGTTGACATAGTAAAACTACAGCGTGTGTGTGTGTGTGTGTGTGTGTGGTGTCACTCACTACCTCTGGCTTAGACTGGACACACAGAGATGGAACAGCACCGGGCGTTAGCTGCACCGCCCCAGTCGGAGCCACATAAATCAAACAGTCCCTTTTGAAATGCTCAGCGCAGATAGTGATTTCAGTCCACGACGACTCTTTAAAACGCTGCTTATTAACTGTGGCCAAAAACTGAACCCATTCCAGTCTCATCTCTGGATCCTCCGGTAACTTAAACCGCTGCGCGTTGCGATGCCACGATTCACATCCGTCGACGGAGCACATCCCGGAAATAAGCTCTGTCCACGCACACCGCGTTATGAGTGTTTATTAAGACATAAACAGGGACGACCTCTGTTATTTGTTAATCAGGAAATATTATCAGGCAGCTATTTTAGCCACTCGTTGCTGCTACGGAAGCCGAGATGGCTCAGTCGGCGAGAATGTTTTGATGGGTTCGCGCGGTTTGTTGCCAGGCGTACACCGATTGGTGCCAGACCACAGCCCCCGGTTGGCTATTGATTATTAACAGCAAAAAAACACAATTTACATCCCTGCACTGGAAAAACGTCTTTATTTACGTCTTGTATTTATTTGTAACTCATAGCAAGTGTAATATGACATCAATGTAATCAATACTCAAATATCATTGTAAAATTATAAAATATAAGCAAATAAAAAAGATATTATGCATTGGATTGTTTTATCAGACTATGTAAATTCATATTTTCCACACTGAATCCATAGGTAGGTTTATAATATAAAAATGTATATTTGAAAAAAGTTATTATTGCACCTATATTATTATACATACATATTATTGTATACTTATAATACATACTTATTTTTGAATAATTGCATTATTTAATGTCTCAATATATTCCTATATATTTTTTATTAATACATTTATACCCTTGCCTGAATTGGTTTGAAATAAAAAATAATGATAATTTAGTGCATGTATGTGTGTATATGTAATTACAAATGTTAAAGTTCCATGGCCAAGTCTGTCTGGGATATATCCAGCAGGTGTCACCTTTTAGCTGCAAACTTTCACCACATGACTTACGCTGTTGCCAATTGCTGTGCAAGCATTTAGGAGATAACGGATGTTATCATGTGTTTTTTGTGTACATGGTGCAGTCAACTGAAAATGTTAGAATAAACCTTTGATATGCATTTTAGCTAAGGACATTACTTTATCGAGGCTGTGTTTCTACTTAAGACATTACATTACATTACATTACATGTCATTTAGCAGACGCTTTTATCCAAAGCGACTTACAAAAGTGCATTTAAACATTTGGGTACAAATAAGAGCTAGACTGAATGTACTTATTGTGTATAAGACATAAACCTGATGCACAAACCAGCAAAAAAAGATGCAAACAGAAGAGAAGTGAGTGGAATAGTGGAGGGAGTTGTGAAAGCCTGTTGACCTCCTTTCTCATAAGCAAAGGTCACTGTAGTTCCCTGACATGCTTGGTGGATCAGAGGAGTCAGATTTGTTGCACTCTGCAGTCTCATCTTTAGATGTCACTAATTCTTACACACTGGACCTTTAACAGATCCAGTCAAAGGACAAACATACTCCACCGTGTCCATGCAGGTTAGATGAAGAGCTTATCAAGAGGAAGGACACTGAGGATGTTCAATCAGAAAACTTCAACAACCTGCCTACTTTAATAAATGAACACCAGAATGATGCAGATCTTTCACTTCAACAGCCTCAGGGAAGTGTGGCTGAAATATGGTTCTGGGGTCATGTCTGTGGTTTTAAATACATGGCCCCTGAACAAACAGGAATGCCATTCATGACTGCAGGCTCCGCAGCAGTCTTCTGTAGCAGGTGTTGACAAGTTACACATCTGGTAGGCTAGTTGTTTTCCCCCAGAAAAAAATATGCCATGATTTTATAGATTTATGGTCTGACTGGATGTTTTCTTTCAGACTATCTGACAAGTTATTTCATATTTGCCCAGAGGAGGCCAATTTATCTATCATCACATCTGCTGAAATTCACTCATATTCTTATGTTTGTTTGCACGGCAACATTTATTGGATTTATTTTATTTACAGGGTGCTTGGCCACATAAATAGAACACTTACAACCATGTGAAGCAAGGCCAATCTGTATTCCAAAAACAACCTATTTATTTTCCTGCTTTGATATCATCACCCACCATCAGTATGAATGTGCTGAATGTGCTTGTACCTCGCTGAGTATAACTTGTGAGGAATGTGTTGTGAAACCATATACATCAGGGTAGCTGTAATAAAGCCAGCACTGCATCAGTGTTTGCACAACAACAAACCCAATTCCTTTCACGGTTGATTGTGAGTCCAGAATGAAGTTCCCATGTGAGTGAGCCAGTGAAAAGAAGAAAAACTGGGAAGACCAAAGAGTGCAGAAAATGTTCATTTTCCTGGACATATAAGTGGGAAGGAATTTGACCCCAGACTCTTTTTTGAAGACTCAATCGTTTAAATTCTGGGAAAAATAGAGAGAAGGAGAGCGTCGCAGTCAGAACATGTCAGCTGCCTTTCACTTTCACACAGGAATGTTGGCAAGTCTTCACAATGCTGTCCATCACTGTGCTAGATAAGAGTTCACAATTCATAAATAAGATTGATAGTGTTGCATACCACCAGATCGTGCTCTGTGTTTTCCCATACAAGCTTCTCTGTCAAAAGCATCCGTATGATCTCACCAGCTCATATCCTCTCTGGCCAAGTCCAGGCTTGCATAGGTGTTTTAACAAATTTACCCCTTCCATTTATCAAACCAAACTTTTTTTAGTTGTGCAATAGACATTTCTATTTTAACTGACTCAAACCTGGCACAGAAAAGTGGCCTCTGGCAGTTTGTGTTGTGTTTTTTAAATACTCCAGATTGACTTTAAACCAAGTAGCCTTCAGGACACCGAAATATCAAAAATTATTTATCATCCTTAGACATCCTTAGCTAACCCCGCGCACACAATTAAGTCTTGATGACAGGCAATTTGGATCAAAACAAACCAGAAAATCCTGCTCAAGGTTTGTGGGGTAACACCTTAATTAAGTATAAGAAATTTAATTGTGTCAAGTCAGGAGTAGTTTGTTATTGGTTTTGGGTTCTAATGTACTTTTCATGACCTGGTGACCCAACCACTGTTATCATAATTGATAACTGAAATAATTGATTAACCTAGAGTATTTAATGTATGACTTAAAACCTTATCGAGAAAACTGTAGTGTCAATAAACTAAGACAACCAAAACTTTGCACAGAACACAGCCAAAAAGAAACCACAGACAAACTATTTGTTTACTGACGCAATCGACTTCCCACGGCCGTTGTGTATACAATTTTTTTTAACATAAATAAATAAAGCCAAGCTACTAATATCACCTAACAACTGGCAACAAGCAGTCTCACTATATCTCATTCATTCCCTCGGTTTCCTGTTTATCAAATGTGTAAAAGCTTCTCTGCCAGAGCCAAGTTGTAGACACACACGCAAGTGAGTGGATGACTGGTGAACCATGTGACCATGCGTGTGACAGTAATGACATCATAACATTCATTATTCTCGCCAGTCATTTACATTGTCCCACATTAATAACAAGTGTGATGTATTGTCTGTGTGTGTGTGTGTGTGTGTGTGTGTGTGTGACAGACACCACATCACACACAGAGCTCCCAAATCTCCTAAAATAGTGCATAAACACCGCTGGGCGTGAGTAAAATTCGAGTCAATAAAAACATTGAGGAATGCAGCGCATGCTAGTAAAGGTGGATGGCAGCACAAAGGAATTTCAGAGGGCATTAGCGACTAATCTGGGAGAAACCTGTCTTTGTCGTGTATAGGGTTACGTGTCCTTATGAGAATGTGATCTATGTCAAGCATGCTCTTCATGGCAAGAGGAGAACAAGAGAGCAGGCCACCCGAGAAAGTTGAACCCAAAAGAATGCTGCTCTGGTATTCATTAATGAAGAGCACTCTCTGTGGAGTAAGAAGAGGACAGGAATGAAGAGATTGAGTTACAGCGTGAAACAACACCATTTACCAGTGAGAAACCACAGCTTCCCTGCTTATATTTTGATTTCAACAACACAAAACAGCAGGATTGTTTTGTTTTGTTTTTGAGAGTAAAGAGTAAAATCCACTGTAAATGGAATCACAAGCCAGAACCAGAGCCTGGTATATTAGAATATTTTATTGCTTTATGAAATGTTGCATGAATTCAACTGTAAAAACCTTCATACTGTTTGAAGTTCACAGAAATGCCTGTTTGAAGTCAACACTCGGTTGGTTGGGAACAGCTTGACATGACCATGATTGTCCGCACATAACTTACATCAAACAATACAAACATAAACTCTTTGGCGTCTCTCTTAAAGCACTATAATATCTAAAACAACAAATACAGACATCTGTATAAAATATATAATAACAGTAAATAATATTAATAATAATAACAATAATAATAATAATAATGATAATAATTAACCTGTGTGTTAGTTTGAAACTAACAGCAAACACAAAACCAACATGATGCAGTTTTCAACATTCATCCTACAGTGGTGACCAAACCAGCAGAATCACCACGTCAGGAAACACACTCGCATACTGTAATCACACATGCAAACAGACTCTGAGAAGGAAAAAGTCAATAAAATAAAAATAAAAAAAAGATGATGAAATCAACACCATGACGCTACACCCTCCCAATATTACAAACAACACCAGGTCTGTGTCAGTTTGGCAACAACATACCAAATATATTATGTATCTCGACTGTTCACACCCTTCCAAAGCCTTTGTTGAACCAGCTACTCGGGCTGAATGAGTGTGGACAGCAAGAGCGTATTTAAAATCAGCAGTGTTTCATGAGTTATCAGCTTAAATTATTGAGCAAAGGAAAGTCTGCAAGAACAGATAACACCCATGTGATGGGAATGAGGGTTTTTTTCAGATTAACATTTTCTGGAGAGGAGGGGGAATGCAGGTCACATAGATTATCTTTTATTGAGTATTTATCTAGAAGAACATGAGGAGGCTTAATATCTGGGGAATGTTGAAACCAGATAAGATAAATAGGTAGCTTCTTAATTCACCAGGGGAGAGATAAAGAGGGAATATACAAGGGGAGCAGCAATAATATATCAATATCAATATATATATTTATATAAATATTCCGGCATACACCTTCTGAGAACATGTTGCCCTATTACAATCCACAATACTGTCCAAGTACCTCAGAAGATTCATCGTTCTCTCCCTCAGCCGGGCAGACTGCCTGCAGCTGCCTTAGCTTACTGAGAGTAAATGTGTCGGAGCACAGCTCTGTCTCTTAAAAGTGAAAACAGTCCTTTTTTTTCGTGCTTTGGCCTCTTTACACAAACATTCTTGCATCCAATATTTTCTTCCATTCACTATGTAAAGACACTCTTCACAGATTCTCAGAATTGCTTTTCACCCCTCATTTAAAATCCACTCCTCAGTCCTTTTTAAATGAAGATCTCCACTGCCTCCGACTCCAGCTCTTCCAGGCCTCTGAAAGGGTTTAATAGCAACTTCTTAGGAGCTGCCTTGTCTGGGGGGAAAAGACAATAAACAATCAGAGAGATGTTTTAAAACAGTGGAAAAAAAATAAATATCCCAGATACAGCTCAGCTATCAGCAAGTAAAGGTTAACAGAGATTTTCCACAGTCAAACAGACCACTCTGGTGAATGTGCTCAGTCAACAGATCCACATTATTTTCTAACCATGCACATTCCACAAGGCCCGCATTATGAACCATGACCTGCACTCATGGTAGCTGATTGGCTGGTAAAGCAGTGGCATGGTTAATCAATGTGGACATGCATGAAGTTGAGGTCCAAAGCTCCTCTCATGGGGGCGAACAGTCCAATTAGTCTAATTGCAGTGTGTGTGTGTGCACATGCAGGTTTACTGATCCTCAGTGGTGCATGTGTCTAAATAATTGATCATTCTGGTTTTATAGTGAGAGCAGTACTTTCACTATACAGTAACACTCATGCATATTTGACAAGAACACTCACCACTGTGGAGCTTAGTTGTGCCGGTGGCCTCTTTGGGGTTGGTTCCCTCCGTGTGCCGCTCTAATGTTCCAGGTTCTGATTGAGCAGAGAACTGACGGTTTGGCAAAGTCTGATCATCGGAAAGACTCTTACCTAAAAGACAACATCGTAAGAAATGTCAGCGTCTTGTTTTACCTCTCATTCATTACGAGGACATTCACAGAAAATCCTCCATTGAATACACAGCAGTGTAGATATTTGAACTAGATCGAAAGGATCGGCTGCTATTGCTATTCTCCTCACCTCTAGTCTTTGTGTTACTCTTGAAGGTGCAGATGGAGGGGGTGGAAGAGGCCGGTCGGAGAGGTGCCCCCGCTATGTTCAGGTGACTTGTTCGGGGATTTTGCTCATCCTTCCGCCCCTGGTCCTGATGCAACCGCTGGTTGAGGATCTTGATCACTGCGTCCTTTTCTAAGATCTGAGCGTAAAGAGCACGGATCCTGAAGCGAAACAGAAAAACGAACCATCAATCGGAGGAGCTCATCGTGACACAAATCTTGATTCTGTAATGATATGTAAGGATAAGGAGAGAGTTCAATCAGCAGTCGGTACCTGTTCTCCATCTCTTGATTCCTGTAGTCAGCAACTGGCAGGTCTTCGTTGAAACTGTTGTTAGAGGAGTGGCAGGGGGAGTGGTTAATGATGGTGGTGTCTCTGCAAAAGGAAACAAAATGGAATTGAGCTTCAAGTCCACTGAAGAAGCATAAGTACAGGTATATATATGCAATGTCCTAGCAAAAATCAAGGCCCAACTTCCTACCTCTGCGCAGCAGCAGTGGCAGCCACCTCCATGGCAAACTGCCTCATGGTGCTTTCCTCCAAGTACTTCTGCTCCCAGCGCACCATGTCGGCCTCAAGTGCTAGGATTCGCTCCTCCCGCTCACGCAGACGCTCTTGGAGGGAGCTCATGGTCACTCCTGGTGGCTGGGTTTGCCTCTGAGGTGGAAAGTGAAGTGAAACAGACATTGGTCAGGGTAAGTGAAACTCCTGTTTTACAGTTCATGCCATAAGACAAAACACTAAATACGGTTGAGAGTTTGGTGGCTTTGTGAGTATACCTGTTGCGCCCTCAGACTCTTCAGCTCCTGCTCAAGTCGTGTCCTCAGCTTCATCTCAAGACTCTCCCTCTTCTCACAGGTGGACTGTAGCTGAGCCAAAGCACTCTGAAGCCTCTCCACCTTCTCCACATATGCTCTCTTCCTCCTCAACTCCTCCTCAAGCTGACGGCCTCGTCCTCGAGCCGCCTCCAAGGCCTCATCAAGTCGCTTGGCCCTGAGGCTCTGCTCCTCCGCCGTGGTTCGCAAGCGCTGCAGCTCTCGCTCTACGCGCTCCCGCTCGAAGTTCTGCTCCTCATCTGACACAGCAAAATAAAGACGGCCAGGTTAATTTCAGGTTTGATTCATTTCTGCATCAAATTTAAGACCGGAGCTTACAGACGCTGCAGGCCGTGCAAAAGCAATAATGACAAAAGCACTTTACAAATTGTCCCTCCTGAGTCTAACTCCAGTAATAAGTAACAGAGTAGCTACACGGTGGCCAGTGCTTTTCATTTAGCGAAACACTTGTGGAATGCTGAGCAGAGGAAGGGGGAAAAAGCTGCCCTATCCCTTTGACCCACATAGCAGAGCATTCCTCATCAAGGCCGTACAAACACCATTACTCTGCTTGAGTCCAGTTCTTCAACATGCAGCATAAATCAAACTAACAACAGGTGGGGGGGGGGACCTTATTTATACCACTTCCACTGGTGCTCTGTGATTTAGAGCCAGTTCACATCCCTTTGTAGAGGTGTGTGTGTGTGAGAAAGAGAGAAAGCGCAAGAGAGAAAGAAGGGAGAGAATGTGTGGATCAAATTCCCTATTATAAAGCCTTCTTACCAAATAAGCTGAGGTTATGCAAGTGGAATTCCTACACAAAGGAAGACTTAAGCTTCAAAAAGGGCACCCTACTATATCACAATCCAGTTCAATCACGCATGTTGACTATAAAGGAGGATGGAACGGCATTGGAATGGAAATCTAGCCATCTTCACTGATAAACTTACTTTGTTCAAGGAGTTTGGCCATGATGTGCTGATTATGGTCGGCTGCTTGAACTTCTTTTGCAACATGCGTCCTGGCATTTTCCAGGTTTTCTGAAAAAGCAACAAAACAATGTGCATGTTGGAACCTGGTATTACATGGTTGTATTATTAGTATCATACTCTATTGTTATAAAGACTTTATACGGATTTACTGTGAGGATTTTGTGGCTATACCTCTGAGGTCTCTGTTGAAATCCTGCAGCCTCCTGATCTCAGACACCAGCCGCCTCCTCAGTGTCTGCTCGAGGTTCTCTCTCTTACTGCTGCCCTGCATCAGTGTCTCATAGGCCTCTGAAATTCGCTGGATCTCCTGCTCCAGCTGAGATCAGAAAGAGAAAGGAGGAGGGTAGAAGGGACAGAGGAAAAGGAATGAATAAAGGAAAAGAGTAGGTAGAGAAAAACATTTTTTTGGTTAGCCTACTTCACATGTCAGGGAGGAGCTGGAATGTTGATTCATGTTGTTACAGTACATAAATATACAGTATATATGGGTACATTCATGACTGTGTGTATACAGTATGTTCTGTGTGTGTGTGTGGTATAATACTGAGAAGGAATTCAAGCATGCACCACTCCCTGTGAGACTGATTTATATCTACATTCCTGAGGGCTGATAGCTCTAGTTCCAGGTGTGTGAGCGCACAAGAGCGCGCACAACACACATCAAGGTTAAAATGCACACAACCACACACGCACATGCACATGCACACAAGTCCGGGAAGGTTGCCAGCAGAGGGAAGGTGTGCATGCCTGTGCCTGGGTTGTGGAAATGGCAAAGAGACACCCACCATTACAGCAGTCACACAGGCATGTTTACTCTGGGCTGCGGCCTGACGGAGAAAACTTTCCAACCCCAGCAATTATCATTCCTTTAGGCTGAGACAAGGCAATGGCCATGTGACATAACTCAGCAGAGAGCAGAGTGGATTTTTTTTAATTTTTTTTTTTTTAAATCTGGCGTCCGATGTCTCTAAAACCATTTCCACCATGTTGAACAAGAAAAACTGTTTAGGGCCTGTTTGGCTGGACATAACTGGGGTGGTGGTGGGCGGGAAAACAAAAGAGAACTTTCACTTTTTACGCAAAAGTTCTTCACCTGCCACGGACCCTCAACGCCCCTTCAGCTGTGCACCATTCAAAACCCCATCAACAACTGCAGAGCAAGCTCTAGAAAATCTATGGCCTCCCTGGAACTAAAGTACACATGCACGCACGCACTCTCTCTGGCCTCCACTAGGTCAGCGACACAATGAAAGGAGTGTGTAAACACAGTAGCAGGCGGTGACCTCTTGTTTGTGCCCCTGTGGTACTAAGGTAGCAGCTGCTGAGCTCATCTGGTCAGTACAGATGAGGGCGTGTGCCTGGAGTTGGATGTCAGTGAGACAGCTGTCCACTGGGGTTGTGTTTCAGGGACAGGTGGCTGTGATGGAGGATGTGTCGGACTATTTGGCAATTCAATAACTTTCCATCTCAATTCAGTTTTTGACATTTTTAAGCTGCCATTGGCATCTTTCAGTCCTACATTTGAAAGAAATATGTGGGTTTTTTGAGTATTCTTCCTGATAGATTTGTCAGCTGTGTTGAAATAATATTTTACCTTCTCAATACGGCCACTTTTCTCCTTGTGTGCCTCCAGCTCTTGCCTCAACCTCTCATTCTCCATCAGCAGCAGTTCCACCTGGTTGGGCTCCTCCAAACCAGCAGGTGGCAGGCTGGAGAACGTGTAGCAGGAGACTTCAGCCGGCTGGCCTGACTGTACATACCTATATGAGAGGAACATTATTAAGTTAAAAGCAGGCTCATATATATATTATGTGAATTAGCTGAACTCGCTAAAGGGAAAGGCATCCGAAATACCTCTCTATTCCTGTCTATTGCCAGGCAGACATACTGACTCCAGTGACTCTAAAGAATGTTAACGTCTATATGAGGAACATACTTTTATAGAAGAATCCAAGGTAACACAAGCATGTGAAACTATCCAGCGATAGTATGCCAAGCATTACAGACACCTACAGGGCTGGACTCGTTCTCCTGTTAAGTATTTCAAGAAGGAAATTGCTACACAAGGTACGGTGTGACTCACACTGATAAGTATGTGTTAAAGCATGTGAACCACAATGACGCGCTGTGGGAGATAATTATGATGCAGTCTCTTGTACAAAAACACAACAGCATATTGTATGACGTAATGCAAGTAAATATGTCCTCTGTGTACCTGTGCTGCTGTGCCTGCACTGGCTCCTGGACCTGGTGAGGGATAAATCCTTGACCCTGAACAGGGACTGAGTAATCTGGAGGGGGGCTATGTTTGCCCAAACTCAGCCCTGTGCTCTGGTGGGTTGGTGGGCTGTAGTAAGGCAGCTCGGGGTAACTGTGCGAGGCGCTGTTTAGTGTCTCTGCTTTAAAGGCTGCATCGTTCCTCTCCAGAGATATCTGCATACGATGCTCACTGAGCGACCGCACATGGCTGCACTTGGGCTCCACCATATCTCCCTCCTCGTGGAAGACCCCCTCATGAAGGAGCTTCCCTTCGTGGAGTTGCCTGATTGGGCCCGTGGAGGTCCAGTGAGAGGCAAGATACTGAGATTGCGCTTTGGCCTCCTCATACGTTGGCAGCTCCTCTCCGTGCAGCTGGTAGAGCTGATAACCACTTTCTGAGTGGTGGTAGTCTCCCTGGTGCTCCTGGCCCTGAGGCTCCTGCCTCGCAGAGAGCTGGGGGAACATAGGGTCCTCCTGGTTGAGACTCTCCAGAGAGGATCGTGGACTCCTGCCCATGTCTCCTCCACTGCTGGGTCCACTGTTGCTCCCACTGCCTCCACGCAGAGCCTGCTGCTGGATGGCTAACAAGGTACGGGTGTCCGTGGGGTTTCCATAGCGTAGCTGCTCCTGGATGAGTCGGTGCAGGACCGTGCCAGACGGCTCTTCGGTGGACGTCATGTTGTTTTGTGTTATTACTCTCTCTTTAGATCTGCTGAGCACTTTCCGAAGCGTTAAAATTAATCAGCTGTGAACCTGAAACAGGATGAGAAAATAGAGTTGAATCAGTCTTGAGGCAAATGTGACAAAAGTGCAAAAGTATCAGGGCCCCACCAGCTTTGTTGACAACATGTGTAAGTATGTATGTTCAAGCACGTCTTTAATACAGAGAGCCAGGTCATGCTACTGATCAAGTGTAAGGGTAGTTCTCACTAAATACTTGAGATTTTAACTTGTAGAAACTGTTTTGTTCTTTCTTTCTGAAGATTGTGTTGTTGTTTTAAAACAGCAAAGATGTATTTTCTGGACTGTGGTCATCATAGCAGTGCTAAAACAACAAATCGAATGCACAGTGTAGTTAAATACATGACTATGAGTATAACACATGAGGCTCATAATAAAACCCCACACAGAGGAAAGCCTATGAAGAATGTAAACCATGACATTAGACTCTAATACCATACAAACACTTTTGCTTTTAAGTAAAATTAGATGCAGATCAGAATCAGATTGGAACAGTAGTCCACACACACAATACAATACATACAGTAAAAAAGAAACATAAACGCATGTACATAGACACTAGTGTCAACAATAGTAACATATGGAAAAGTCAAGGTTCATCACATCATAGTGAAGCACTGAGTGTGTTGTACAAAACAGCGACAACACAGAGATGTGGACACATCCTCCACAGCAGGCACACACACAAAAATGCATGCGCCAAAAATTCCAGTCTCACGGGGGAGCAAACGCGTACAAAAACCGCACCGTAAAATAACTTCATCTTTATTCTAACAACAATAACAACAACAACAACAACAAACACGTTGTCTAAAGTTTAAATGCTACTGGTTGTGATTTGTTTGTGTTTAGAGCTCGGTTTGCAAAAGAAAAGAAAAACAAGGAAAAGTCGCTTGTCTTACCAGCTCACGCTCTCATCATAACATCAACCTTTCTCTCGATCTCGATGTGTGGAAAACCCAGTAAGTACATTCACAGTAAAATCCACTTTTGTTCTGTTTTCAAACGAGTCTCATCGTCCTCATCCACGGACGGAACACGCTGCGCTGCTGCTTCCTCTGTTGCTGTGAAATGATTGTGGAGAGAGAGCGAGCGAGGGAGAGAGAGAGAGAGAGGGAGGGAGGGAGGGAGAGCGCAGGCGGCGATAATAAGTAACCGAGGAGGGACTGAGGTCGGAATGCCAGGAATGTAAAACGCGAGGTCCCTCGGGGATCAAAAGCGTAAAACCACACGGGAGGGAAAGAAAGAGGGAGAAAGGGAGGGAGGGAGGGCTGCTGTGCGCCCGATCATTACCAATAAGGAGGTAAAGAGAAGTGTAGTATGTGAGGGAACAGCGTTTGTTTTGGAATAAATGCAGAGAAAATGCGACAGATTTTCTCATTCTCCCTCCTCCGTCTCCTGCTGCTATTTCCCCCGTGTTATTTATGTGAAATCAACGATGCTACAATACTCGATTGATCACGTCATGATGCGTTTATCTTTAAAAATACAAGTTGTACACCATCGTCTTTAGAGTTTGACCTGTTTTTTTTGTCAAGCCCACATTTTCTTACATAAAAAGTGAAATATGTGTAATCTGTCCAGTATATACTCCATAAAGTGAATTTCAATTTAAACAGTGTTATTAAAATTGAGTAAAAGTATCTTTGTTATAATATTACTTAAGTGAACGTCTTAAAGTGTATGTCATTTACTGTATCAAAAACCATTTGTTTCCTATAAAATGGACTTACGTTTTAGAAGTAAAAGTGTTAAAAAAGTAAGAAGTAAGATTTATATAAATACAGACCATTACCAACTCTTCTTCTTCTTCTGATTTGATTTGGTAGTAATGAGTAAAGATAGTTAAAGGAAATGTAGTGGAGTAAAAGTTGCTAGAAATATAAATAACATATAAGTACATATGTGTGAATTTTGTACTACTGAATTTCAAGTTATGTATAACCTCTATTTATCTATCTGTACTGTATTTTGTGTGGTTTTTTTATGGCAATATTCACATATACACTTATGATTATCTGTCTTTTGTTGTTGCTGATAAGACAGGAATTCTTATCATTGGTACCATAGTATGCAGCTGTTCAATGTGCCAAAAAGCAATAAAAAGAGTTGATAATAAACTGAAACTGAAGTCGTAGAGTAAAAAGTAATGTACAGTACCAAAATAAACAAAAAAAACATTTTCTTTTACAGTTAGATCAATAAGATCTATAGCTTTTTTGTAAATGAAGCAATTAATGCCACTCGGTCAAAAGTTACAATCTCCAAGACTAATATTTAATTCTTACACAGATTGAGTGGACCTCAGGACCACTGAGTCCGTGTAATATAGTTATAAATTCATTTGAAATGCTGTAAGTTCTCATTAGAGTCGGAGAAAGAAGAGCTCTGCTCTCAGTATTTACAAATCCAGCCCCCTGGCATTCACCTCAGGTCAGAATGGGTAAATACAACTTGTCTAAGTTGTTCGCTCTCTGTCTGTGTCTGTGTGTGTGTGTCCTTCTCTGTGGTGCATGTGGCAGCTGTCCCCTGGAATCTGAGGTCTGTGCTTGTCCCATTACTGCAAACACAGTGGCTCTTTGTACCCATCATCACACTCCATGGTGCAGACCAGTGCCTGGAGAATGCCACACATGGGCATGCCCTCCTACTGATATACAAGTGCAAATCTCAAACATGCAAGGCAAGTCCTCCTCCTTAGACGAGGTTAGACTCAGAATCACCACATAGACAGATGAACATTAATCCTTTATATCTATCTATCTATCTATCTATATATAGATAGATATATATACATACATGTGTATATATATATATGTCCAGCTTTGTTTCCTTGAAATATAAATTCTCCAGGAGAGAAATCAAATCTCACTCAGACCAAACCACTGCTATACTGAGGACGTCAGACATGGAGGTGTTTCAGATATGGTCCAGATGCACCTTCAATAAAATTAAGTTAACACACCTATAGTACCAAAATGTGCTCCTGAAAAAATAAGCTATAAAAATGGTACAGTTTTTATTTTATTATGTTTTAAAAGAACATCAGTCCTTACATACATTTTATGGTCTAAAAAAACATTATTTTTGGTTTCATCATTGCAACCTGGTTTATGTGAAATGTTTCATATTTAATAAAATACTCACCTTAACTCACCTAGAGTAAGTGTGCTCATAAACGAAAGTGAAGTATGAAATTGCCAAGTTTTCGTTTTTGCCAAGTTTTTGTCATGATGCGTCAAAAACTAGCGATTTGAACGGGTTTCAATGGTGTTAGTGTGAGTGTTTTAGTTAACACTGTTTGCAATAGACTTAATAGAATAGAAAAAAAAATACACAAACAAAAATTGAGAACACATAAAATATTCTAGAAATGAAAAGCCAAAAACACAAAACATGTGTCCAGGTGTGTTTAAGGGTAAATCCAAAGTTTCTCTCCTAAACAAAAAGAGTACAACAAATACATCAAACTCCAACAGAATCAATGAACAAATGCAGCCGGAACATGACGGGTCACAAGAATTGATCGCTTTACAGTATGTGGCCTCTAGCTTCTAAACTGATTTTCTCATTAGACCCAAAAATCTATAGGCCTGATGAGATGGTATTGATGGTCACGTCATCTCTCTGGCTCGTACACCCTCCTTAATTAAACACACACGCGCACGCACATTCTCGTCATGTTTCACATGCTGCATATTCTTAAACTGTGTCTTTTTAAAATGCATGCAGACACTGCGTCTCTGTGGGCGGCACCCACACGGAGGCGACCGGTCAGCTAAGTGGAACATATTTTCACCCCCCCACTCACGTTCACACTGTGAAGCAGCACAGCCTCTACCTTTTTAAAAGTATGGCCATGTCATTTAACACCACCTTACAACTTCCTCTATACTCCCACTCTGTATGTGTGTCAGCATGCATGTGTTTGTGTGTCGGTGGACAACGCCTCGAGCTATTGTATCACACTTCCTGTGAACTTCCAGAGGAATGCGAGGTTGACCCTTTGAAAATTATGGATGCTTCCAAAGAGTCATTACGGGAGATGAACATCTGAAAATGGTGTGCCATAAAAATTCCTCAGAGTCTGTCTGTAGGTGCTGAAACCCCAAAGTAGGAAAAACTTACTAAGAGTGGCAGCGAGGAATACTTGAGGACAACACAGTAAAACTCATATTGCTTTTGAGGTTTTGGCGGAAACATGAGCACAAATGAGGCAACAGTGAGAGTACGCAAACTACCAGTTACACAATTGGAAACAGTCTGACTCTAAATTTACTCATCTGAGCAGTATGTTAACATTGATGTAAAAGAGGCAGACAATGTGTGTGTGTGCGGTGAACTACCATTTCTGTGAATGGATCATTTCAATTTTATACAACTTTGAATGATTTTAAACTGTAGACCATGATACACAAAAGTGAAAAAAATAAAAAAAGTACCCTCACTCTCAAAATAAATATCCTGGTTGCAGTTATTCCAGTTAAGTTCCACTTACACAAATATTAGTTAACAAATTACCATTAAAGGAAACTTAAACAGAGGTAGAACATATTCACGGGGTGACTGCAAGTTCACGGCCATTCACATGCTTTTTAACAATATGGACAAAGTTGAAAGCCTGTTTCAGGTTACTGAATACTACAATACACCATCAGCTTCAGGGCAGTCAACCATTACTTTGGTCTCAGTGACTGATGTCTTCTTTTTTCTCCATCTTCTTTGAGTGTTTTATGGCAGTTTGCACATGCGTAATGTTGCATGAGGCGGTCCACAAGGGACATTTTGGCAGGAGGACGGTGTCCATTCTAAGAGTGCGGTGAAGAGGAGAGTTGCTGGATTCAAACGTGGCATAGAGATTGGAAAATGACCAACGACGAGCAATGTCAGTGCACAGGAAGCTATTAACGCAGCCTAAATAGATTCCCTGTGCTCGATGACCAGCAGTTTAAAGCGGATATATTTAAAATATGTACAACGGTGACCTTTTTATTTTCTGTCACTCCATGGCAACACTTGTATCGCTACATCATGATATGGATTTAGAAAGTAATAAATCACCTGAATCATCTGACAGCTACTTAACAGACATTATCACAATCTATTTTTGACTTTGTGAAACATTAGTGGTTGTGGCTCATAAATCAGACCACATCATATTTCATAGTTTAGAAGTGATTATACAAGGAGATGTGTGATGTCTTGTTAAACTGAAGACAAAACAACATATGTGGTGTTCTTTTTCCTATCTGTTTTCATTTCCTTGTGCAAGTTTGTCTCTCGAGATAACTTCAGTGGTCACATCCATCTTGACTCTGAGATAAAGGGATTTGATGCGACAGGAAGCGTGCTGGACTATGTGGGAAAAGAATGAGACAGAATGGGAGACAGGGTCATGTGATACGGCAGGATTGGGGAGGAATGTAACTGATAGTGTTGGAAGGAGTGAGATAGATTCCTCTCCTTGGCTCTCACATCCAGGAATGGCTTCCTCGTTCACACAATACACAATAGAAGAGGACAAGGTGCGCTGTCTCAAGTGGTGTCCTGTTCTCAGGGAAACACTCACGACAAGCTTCCCATGTATTCACATTTCACAACAATTTAACTTGTGATTTTTGTTGAGGCAAGCAAGTGCTAACTTAATTCCTCCCTGACACCTGTTCACAGTAAAATCATAAAGAGTAAAAAGGGTACCTGTCATTTCGTTTGAAGTGAAGTGAGTTGAAGCATCTCATCTGCATGTCGCAGCAAGCGCGAGCTGAACTCAAGGGAATTTCCGAATGTTCGTGGCAAACAGACGTGAGTCACAAGAGGATGAATATGTCGAGTGTGCAATGATAACAAAACAGATGTGGAACGCAGATGTAGCTGGGAAACTGGGTTTTGTTGCGCTGTCTTCGGAAAGTGATCGATGGGAAGGGAAAGTGTTTATTTTCATTCTGACAATGATCACAGTCATGTCTATACAGTAAATACAGAAACTAAAGACAGTTTGCTTTGTTTTTAAGAATGGAGACAGGAGAGAACTAAACCGTATGTTCATACCTGCCTAAGAAATTGATATCAATATTAACATAAAAAGTAACTTTTCAATTATTTTAAATTGTTCATTGATCAATTGTTCAACTATTAATTTAAGTTGACTCTGCTGTGTGGACGTTGGTGTCGCCACTGTTTATAAGTGAAAAGAAGCCTGAAGGATTTAAAAAATAAAGGCGGCGATGTTATCCCTTTCGCTGAACGCTACGTTACTATCATTGTCATTATTGACCGTGTGTTGACAGCTTTGGAACCAGCTCTACGTTCAACAATACAACATACTTTTGTCAATAGCAATTAAAAGTCACGCTCCCTACAAAGGGAGGTGTAAGCAAGTTAATTAGAGCATGACAGATACAGCCCGGATTTTTTCAACCTGTCCTGTGACACATTTCCTCTTAGATGATCAAAATAAAGACTGTCGATTAGTGATCTAGCCATAGAACGTTTATAAAAAGTGAACATAGTCTTCTGTTTGCCATTTAAGGACAACTTGAAAATAAGGGTTTATCGATTAGCCACTGGTGCCGCACAGCAGAATCATGGCTAGGACTGTTGCCTTGCAGCAAAAAGACCCGGGACTGTGACGCCGTCCGACCAAAGGCCTTTCTGCATGGAGTTTGCATGTTCACCCCGTGTGTATGTGGGTTTTCTCTGGGCACTCTGATTCCCTCCCACTGTCCAAAACATGCAGAGGTTAAATGGACACTCTAAAATGAGTGTAGGTGTGAATGTGAGAGTGAATGGTCGTTTGTCTCTCTGTGTTAGCGGGGATTGGCTCCAGTGGCCCCGCGACCCTCATGTGGAGGATAAAGCGGTAGACGATGACTGAATGAATGAATGAATAAATGAATGAACAGCGTTCCTGAAGAGGTAATGGTCTCAATCACCAGTTTTATTATACTATCATAAAAATATCTAAAAATAGAGTATGTAAATTTTGTAATATTTGGTTCTCATTTAGAGGAAAATAGATACAAGTTCACACAGGTGTGACTGACAGCTGCTATCCTCCCGCTGGTGCCTGGTTGCAGGTGATGTCTAAAAACTTCCGATTGCAAAACCTCAACATGACGCTGGCTTCAGTGCCAATTTTGAGGATTCAAAATGGAAGTTCATGTTCTTATGGGCGGTGTCACTACCAACTGCCATTTGGATCTCTCCAGCTGTGTGAACAAGTAATGAGTAATAGCATTAGATTAACAGGAATTCTGTGCGTTTGGCAATAAAACAATTACTCTTCCACACATGAGATTAACATGTTGATGTCGCTATGGCAACTTTGCTGTTTCCTCTTGTCTCACAACACTGAATACTTGGCCTGTGCTCTCAGACATATTACTCATACAGTGCTGAGGGCAAATAGCTGAGTGTCACTGTTCCTCTTAAGGTTTTTTTTCACTTCCGCACTTCTCCTAAATTGAGCGACACGTCATGTGTCAGGGCAGAAAACAAGTCCTAAAGTTGTACAACATAAACTACCAGCCACAATCTGCTAAATGATGTGTGGACGCTCAGCACCGGGACTAATGTTTTACTTCTTTAGTGGGCCTGATAACTAATACGCTACAATTACTCTACTTGGAGAAGAAAAACTGGTATTTTGTATCACATGCCTTTCTCACCATCTTCAACAAGAACCTGAAGCAAACTGAACATTCTCACTCTGAGGTCTAGCTCATGGGGCTCTTTATAGATACCAATCCAAGCAGCCCTTAAGAGGTGTGAAAACATTTTTGCAATGTTCTGCCCCGCAGACAACATGCCTCTCCAAGATGAATGACACAGCAACAAGCCGTGTCACCCTGTCCTAAAACAGTCTTCCACCCCAGCAGCCCACTGGCATCCTGGGAGGTCACCAGAATGCCAGTCATTTGGGCCCCAGCATGAGTGCCCCCAGCAAATAGCTGCACTCGTCTGCTGCTGAGGCTGCACATAGCATGTGATTTGATGGCTGGCTCTGGCCAACGGCACCATGGAAAGAGAGAGGGAGGAGGTTCTGTGTCTGTGCACAAGCTCAACAGCTCTGAAAATGTACCAGGGACTTTCCATGCTTCAGATGCAATGAGGTGAGTGGAGAGCGTGGAGGTGAGGGGACCGGGTGAACATGCAGGTAAAGTTAGGTGATGCATGATCATGTAGTAAAGCTGGAGAGGGTGTGAAAGTAGTCTGTTATGACACCAGGCCCTTTTCATCTCTTTTCATTTTGTGCAGATTCAGCTAGATCCTTCTTCTTGTCCCGGTGTTGCACTTCATATAGAGTCATATTACATTACTTTCTTTAACCATGACCACAGCAGCGCCGTACACACAGGACAAACAGGTTTACACTCCCGTCTGCCTCCAACCTGTCTTGAAAGCCCCTGGTGTCAGGGTCCTCCGTATTTAGGCAATTTCTTTTATTTGCTCACTAGAATTTGACAACAAGTGACTTCATGAGCCACCGAGCAACAGAGGGACAGGAGAGAGCCGGTGAGACGTGACAAACACCACGTATCGCAATGAAGTCTGGGATTTGTTCAACCCTGGTCAGTTCTGATAGATGTGAAATTGTATCTTTCAAATGTATGTCAATGGTAAAGAACGTAATAACAAACCAGTTAATCCAGCAATGGTGACACAAATACTGACTTTGTCCCTCCAAACTAATTTGCTTTTTTGCATTCTTCATCCACTTATCTGGGTCAGGGCCACGAGGGCAGCAGTCTGAGAAGAGAAGCCTCTCTTCAGCCACTTATATTGTGTAATAATATCATTTGTATTGTTGCAACATATTTCACACTGAGCAAGATCTGTCAATTCACTGGATATGAAATGAACCAGAAGTGCCTTGATTTGATATGTGCACGTGGGGCATAGTTATTTTTTCGTATTATTTTGTACATCAGATATTTGAGAAGGGTTTTATTTTTTCAAAGCGCCTCGTTTGGCAGCATGTTTTCCTGCTTGGCTTGCGATATGTCCATTGTGCAAATCAAACGATTTCTAAAAAAGTCACAAGCAAAACATTCCATTATCTTAGGAGATGATTTCCAACTTTGGTGTTACTACCAGTAACTGCTGATGATTCAGCTGTAAAATATGCTAATGGTTGCAACTCAAGGCCTGCTCTGACACACACACAAAGGCAGTATTGTGTGGAGGAGAAGAAGGTCATTGTCTTATTTTACACAGACTGTCTATTTTTGAGGACGAGACTATTTATTCTATTTTGGGGAAACTTCAAATGGACAATTGTACAAACTGAGGGGAACTATTTCAATCACTTCATTTGAATCACATCGCAAAGTTGATGAAAAGACACTTTGTTCACTGACCCTGAAAAATAAAGCTGTTGGTAGATCAGATGTGTCTGCCCTGTACAGTTCGTATTCCTGGAAAATGGGCCAAATCAATGTTGACGGGACAATATCATTACATATCTCTCGGTTATCACCCTTTCCCCAGTGCCTGCCACTGATCTGTGTAATCACTTGACCAAACAAATTCTCTCGACCCAAATTAAATCTTTAATCTCTGTTCTGATGTGGTGAAAATGTCGAGATACATTAACTGGACTTGATTTTTCTCTTGAAGATGTTTCACCTCTCATCCAATAGACTTGCTTTCTTCAGAACAGTTGCTTACGACTCCATGTGTTTTGGATAACGTTGACCTCGATGAATGAGAATCTGCAAAGACAGTTAAACCAAAAATAAAACCGATTGTCTGTAACAACTGTTTATCTTTCATAAATGACACTTGAAAAGACTTTGTTTGGCCTCATATCTGCTGCCGTTTTTGAAATGCCCAGCAGAGTTCTCACAGCTAGCGTCAGTTACATTAACCAGACGTGTGAAGGATAAACCCTGACATTATCGGTGTTATAAATGTACCACACAATTTCACAAAGGGAGTTTTGAACATCGTTCGCATCACTGCGATGTGAAATCAGATATACGGTATAGTCAGTAAAATTATATAAGAAAGTTTCTATTACTGTCAAATTGTACAAGGTCACTTGGCGCATTAGAATAAGCTGTGAATGTAAAAATGTGTAAATATTTGCCAGTGTCCACAGCCATTTAAAAGCAAGGTGGCTGGACGTGTGATGAGTGTACACGCACAAGCCACCAAATATTTAATCAGCCAATCACATAGAAGCAAATCTTTAAGGCGTGTATGTAAACAACCTGGTTGAGACAACCTGCTGAAGTTCATACCCAGCATCATGGGGTAAAAGGTGTTTTAAATCACTTTCAACGTGGCATGGTTGTTAGTGCCAGACAGGCTGGGATGAGTATTTTAGAAACTGCTATTTTCACACACAAGCATCTCTAGGGTTTACTTTACAGAGAACGATCCAAAAACAGAAAATATCCAGTTCACTGCAGCTCTCTGGCCAGGAAAAAAACTATTGTTTGCCGACGATAACATGCAACTTGCACCAACAACAAAATAACAACTTGTTACATCCACGGTTTGCAGGAAACCGTCTCTGAACACACAGCACATCGAGCCTTGAAGCAGATGCACACAGGTGTCCTTTGTACCTAATAAAGTGGCCAGCAAGTGATTGTCCAATTTTTAGCTCTGATTTGGTCTCTGTCTGTTTATGAGAGCTACTGTGCACGCTGATTTAAAAAATAAAAATTGACTGAAATCTACTGGCTGTAACTGTGTCACATCTGTGCTGTTCACAGTGCGCGGTGGAATGCTCAACATCTGCCTTCACCCCCACACTCATATAATTCCTGCTCGGGACAGGGCGGTGATCACAGGAGACGCCATTAGCGCTGCTGTCCCAAAGCAAGAATGCAAACATCCCAGCAGCTCTTCCAAGAATCCCCAGTT